>NC_046968.1:29032296-29037296 GCF_009769545.1 Cyclopterus lumpus
GAGAGTAGAGGAAGAGTAGAGGGAGAGTAGAGGAAGAGTAGAGGAAGAGTAGAGGAGGAGTAGAGGGAGAGTAGAGGAAGAGTAGAGGAGGAGTAGAGGAAGAGTAGAGGAGGAGTAGAGGGAGAGTAGAGGGAGAGTAGAGGGAGAGTAGAGGAGGAGTAGAGGAGGAGTAGAGGGAGAGTAGAGGGAGAGTAGAGGAAGAGTAGAGGGAGAGTAGAGGAAGAGTAGAGGAGGAGTAGAGGAGGAGTAGAGGGAGAGTAGAGGGAGAGTAGAGGGAGAGTAGAGGGAGAGTAGAGGAGGAGTAGAGGGAGAGTAGAGGAATAGTAGAGGAGTAGAGGAAGAGTAGAGGGAGAGTAGAGGAGGAGTAGAGGAGGAGTAGAGGAGGAGTAGAGGAAGAGTAGAGGAGGAGTAGAGGAGGAGTAGAGGGAGAGTAGAGGGAGAGTAGAGGAGGAGTAGAGGAGTAGAGGAAGGGTAGAGGGAGAGTAGAGGAAGGGTAGAGGGAGAGGAGTAGAGGAGTAGAGGAAGAGTAGAGGAAGGGTAGAGGAGGAGTAGAGGAGGAGTGGAGGAAGAGTAGAGGGAGAGTAGAGGAAGAGTAGAGGGAGAGTAGAGGAGGAGAGGAGGAGTAGAGGGAGAGTAGAGGGAGAGTAAAGGGAGAGTAGAGGGAGAGTAGAGGGAGAGTAGAGGGAGAGTAGAGGGAGAGTAAAGGGAGAGTAGAGGGAGAGTAGAGGGAGAGTAGAGGAAGGGTAGAGGAAGGGTAGAGGGAGAGGAGTAGAGGAAGAGTAGAGGAAGGGTAGAGGAGGAGTAGAGGAGGAGTGGAGGAAGAGTAGAGGGAGAGTAGAGGAAGAGTAGAGGGAGAGTAGAGGAGGAGAGGAGGAGTAGAGGGAGAGTAGAGGGAGAGTAAAGGGAGAGTAGAGGGAGAGTAGAGGAGGAGTAGAGGAGTAGAGGAAGAGTAGAGGAGGAGTAGAGGGAGAGTAGAGGAAGAGTAGAGGGAGAGTAGAGGGAGAGTAGAGGAAGGGTAGAGGGAGTAGAGTAGTAGAGGAAGGGTAGAGGAAGGGTAGAGGGAGAGGAGTAGAGGGAGAGGAGTAGAGGGAGAGGAGAAGAGGAAGAGTAGTAGTAGAGGGAGAGTAGAGTAGTAGTAGAGGAAGAGTAGAGGGAGAGTAGAGGGAGAGTAGAGGAGGAGTAGAGGAGGAGTAGAGGAGGAGTAGAGGGAGAGTAGAGGGAGAGTAGAGGAGGAGTAGAGGAGGAGTAGAGGAGGAGTAGAGGAGGAGTAGAGGAGGAGTAGAGGGTTTCTGGAGCGCTAACAGAGCTTGAAGTGGTTTAGTTTGTTTCCACATCCTCCTGCAGTGTGACGATGTGAAGAGCCTCAGGGGGTGTGTGTGTGTGTGTGTGTGTGTGTGTGTGTGTGTGTGTGTGTGTGTGTGTGTGTGTGTGTGTGTGTGTGTGTGTGTGTGTGTGTGTGTGTGTGTGTGTGTGTGTGTGTGTGTGTGTGTGTGTGTGTGTGTGTGTGTGTGTGTGCGCGCTGAAGGTTAATTTTTATTGTTAGTCTTAAAGTTCTTGCAGGTGACATTTGTTACAGACTCTGAAATAGACTTGGCCGTACTTGGAGTGTGTGTGTGTGTGTGTGTGTGTGTGTGTGTGTGTGTGTGTGTGTGTGTGTGTGTGTGTGTGTGTGTGTGTGTGTGTGTGTGTGTGTGTGTGTGTGTGTGTGTGTGTGTGTGTGTGTGTGTGTGTGTGTGTGTGTGTGTGTGTGTGTGTGTGTGTGTTCTGGCTGTAATTGAGACATAGTGGAAGTAGATCCCAGGCCTCGGTCCTCCCTGTGTTTCGGCTCCACAGGCGAATAAATCCCCCCGACTGTCTTTCTGCACTGTGGCTGTGGATTAAATTATCTACTCCCACACTGCACCAGTCAGCACACACACACACACACACACACACACACACACACACACACACACACACACACACACACACACACAGCAGTCACATACAGAAAGATAAGGTTAAAGCATATTGATCCCTGAGGTAAAGTAGCTTATTGCAACAAAACCACCGGTTCTGAAGTGAAGTCTGACCAGCAGGGGGCGACTCCTCTGGTTGTATAGAAGTCTATGCTTCATGTGTTAAAGCTGCATTCTCTCTACTGACCACCAGGGGGCGACTCCTCTGGTTGTATAGAAGTCTATGCTTCATGTGTTAAAGCTGCATTCTCTCTCCTGACCACCAGGGGGCGACTCCTCTGGTTGTATAGAAGTCTAAGCTTAATGTGTTAAAGCTGCATTCTCTCTCCTGACCACCAGGGGGCGACTCCTCTGGTTGTATAGAAGTCTATGCTTCATGTGTTAAAGCTGCATTCTCTCTACTGACCACCAGGGGGCGACTCCTCTGGTTGTATAGAAGTCTATGCTTCATGTGTTAAAGCTGCATTCTCTCTCCTGACCACCAGGGGGCGACTCCTCTGGTTGTATAGAAGTCTATGCTTCATGTGTTAAAGCTGCATTCTCTCTCCTGACCACCAGGGGGCGACTCCTCTGGTTATATAGAAGTCTATGCTTCATGTGTTAAAGCTGCATTCTCTCTCCTGACCACCAGGGGGCGACTCCTCTGGTTGTATAGAAGTCTATATAAATGACTCTACTTCTCTTGATGTATTCCCTCAGTAAACATTGTAAACATTAGTTTTTGGTCTCAATCTCTAGTTTCAAGTCTTCTTCAATACAGCATGATGTTCATTTAGTAAATTATGGTCATTTAGAGTCAAACAGACCATAAAGCAGGGGATGCTTTAGGGGCGGGACTACAAGGTGATTGACAGGTCTCTACCCAGTGTGTTTCACTTCATAAAAGTTGCCTAAACATTTTGTTTATTAGCAATGATGTCAGTTAAATGTTGTTACGTCCATTTATGGTCTTTTTCCTGCTGGTTCCTTGACAGTGAAGGTCAAACACTCTGAGACACAAGATAATTAATGACCAAAGAACAGACTTTACTGCTTTATGATTCATAATTATTATTTATATATCATAAGACTACAAATAATGAATTGTGCTTCACTTCCCTTCCGTCTGCCGGGAATAAAATCATCATTTGTAGCCCGACGGCTCGTCATTAAGCTCTTTTCAATTTACGACGCTTCTTTCTGTGAACCTTCATTTTTATTTATATCCATCGTTTCAGATTTACTCTGTAAAACATGTTTTCAGCTCCGCAGTGAAATGTGTGCAGCGACTCCACACTCGCATTTCAGTTTAATATAAATATATAATTAATATATAAGCTCTGCTCCTCCTCTACTGAACCGTGGATGAGGGGAAGAAACTGTCTGAAACAGGTGTAAACTAAATATAATAATGTACTAATACACCGACGTCTCTGTCCATGTATATTATATACGTATAGTAAATACTACCTGAGGTGATACTGTCACTGTAAATAAATATATAAAGTTTTAACGTAGCATTTAAACCCTCCTTAGCATTCAAGGTGCAGCAGTCTGCGTATTAATCTGAAATATATTCAGATAGTGTGTGTGTGTGTGTGTGTGTGTGTGTGTGTGTGTGTGTCAGTCACACTGGGGTAATCTAGGTCACCTGCTGTCGTCCCTCCGCTCTCCCAGACTCCTTTCCTCCGGGATTCTCGTTGTCACGGTGACGCCCGTTAGCCCCCCCCCCCCTCCCCCGCTGAGATGTTTCCTACGTGTCGGTGACCTCCACCCGCCCGTGTTTTGTGCGTCCTGCAGGTGGACGGCGACCGAGCGGAGGAGAGCCGGCTGATCGAGACCGACGAGTCTCAGCGCAGCGAGCACACCGTCTTCATCACCCCCCCCGAGCTGCCCCCCCTCCCCGGGGGGGAGGAGTACCCGCTGTGCTACAGGTAATCCTCCACTGAGGCACTACTTCCTGTTTACCACCACGCCTCCGAGGTACATATTGCACTTTTTATATGAATAATAACTATAGAAACATGACTACATGAGTTATTTATATATAAAGTTTACCAGCTGCAACAATAAAGAGACAAACACATTTCAATGCACCACTAGTAATAATCCACTTATATAATATATATGACTCTAAAAAGGACGCACATAGTGGGTACTCAGAGTTTATTTATTTCATACTTTTGTACTTTTACAGATTTATGAGTTGTATTTCTACTCTGTAGTATTGCTTTACGTGTACTCAGTTGAACTTATTTGATCTCGTTTTTTTATTTTTTATTCCTCGTCAGGTACGACGGCTTCCCGGTGTTGAGTCTCGACCTCTTCGACCCCGTGGAGGGCCTGAGGACCCCGTCCTCCCGCCTCGCCGCCAAGCACAGCTGCCCCACAAGCCCCGCCCCCGTGTTCAGGCGCACCAAGCAGGTCGGCGAAGCGGCAACTCGCCATTTATAATCCACTCCTTCTGTTCCTACTTTTCACAATAAAAGCCCCAGACATGACATATTTGCAGAGGCCTTTAGAGATAAGGGGAGGAGCTTAGACATAAGGAAAGGAGCTCGGAGTGGCTAAGGCGGTGTGCAGAGGGGAGGAGCTTAGCCATAAGGAAAGGAGCTCGGAGTGGCTAAGGCGGTGTGCAGAGGGGAGGAGCTTAGACATAAGGAAAGGAGCTCGGAGTGGCTAAGGCGGTGTGCAGAGGGGAGGAGCTTAGACATAAGGAAAGGAGCTCGGAGTGGCTAAGGCGGTCCAACATCTGACGTATATCCGCGAGACTGACTTTTGTTTTGAAAGAAGGTGTTTTCCTCACTTCCCTTCCCGGCCACAGGAGATCAAATCAGCACAGAAGATAGCCAAGAAGAACTCGTCCGTGCCCCAGCTGTGGTCCAAGTGCCTCCTGCGTCACTGCTACGGCCTGTGGTTCATCTGCCTGCCGGCGTACGTGAAGGTGTGCCACTCCAAGGTGCGCGCCCTGCGCACGGCGTACGACGTCCTCAGGAAGATGCAGGCGAAGAAGCTGCAGCCCCCCGACGAGGTACGTCAGCCATATATCTATATATATATTTA
>NC_046968.1:29042296-29044796 GCF_009769545.1 Cyclopterus lumpus
AACCCACAATGCTTTGCACTATCTCATTCCGCCCCCCCCCTTGTTTTCTTCTCCAGGGGACCAATCAGATCTGGGCTACAACTCGCTGTCCAAAGAGGAGGTTCGGAGAGGAGAACCCGGAGCTCAGGAGGCCAAAGACGACAAGAAGGAGAGCGACTGCAGCTCCCGTGAGTCCATCTCACATGTCTGCTCCTCCTGAACGATACATGATGGGCCTCCTCTTCCTCTTCCTCCTCCTCTTCCTCCTCCTCTGAGGTTTCTCAACATCAAAGCGGTTCAGTCGCGAGTTCCTTTTTTAGGAGAGGCAGCTCATGCAAAAATCATCGTTTTTCATGCACCGGTCGTTCTATTTTTATCACGTAACGCGTCTTCTTTTAGACTCGTGGAAAGAAAACTTCCAAAATGCAAATTTGTGTTTTTTAAACAATATTTGTTCTATTTACATCCGGAGATTTCTCCTAAATTCACCACAAGTCATCATTAAATAATGTCTCATTAGCATATTTAAACACAACATTTCAGAAAACTTGTAACTCCTCCTCTTAGTGGTGAAGTTTCATGTGATATCTATGAGGTCATGTTTTGACCCTATAACACAATAACTCCTCTTAATGTGCCTCAGTGTCGGAGACGGAGAGCACCAAGGGGAGCAAGGACCTCCTCCCTCAGCTGGACCAGGAGGCTCCTCCCTCTTTCCGGCCTCGGGGCATCGTACGCAGCAGCTGTCCGTACGACGAGGCCTCCTGCAAACCCAAGAGCTCCGTCAGCGCAGGTGAAGGAGAGAGGAGGTTTCACAGAGACGTTGCTCGTCGTTCAACAGCCAATTTACTGATTGGATGTTTCTGATTATCTCCCCCCCCCCCCGTCTCTCAGGCCATGTTGCGGGGCTCCTCTTCACCTCCTCCCTGGATGAGATCGGGGAGGTCCACACCAACCCTTTGCTCCGGAGGCACAAGAGCGCTCTGGAGGAGGTGGTGGTCCTCGGCCTGGGCATGAGCCGGGGGGAGACCGACCCGGACAAGATCGCCGGACACCTCGGCGCGGACGTCAAGATCCTCTCCGGCACCGACTTCAGGAAGAGGCCTCGCTCGCTGGCTCTGGGCGGGACGGACCACAGGGAGGAGGACGAGGAGGGGCGGGACTCGAGCGACGAGGACAGAAGTAACACGGACGCCATTTTTGATTTGGAGGATCTGGATTTGGATAAACCGAGCGGCGGCGGCGGCGGCAGGTCCCACAAGAAGCCCGTGGAGCGCAGCGCGAGCTACGGCGGCGTGAAGCGCACGGGCATCCAGACGGGCGACGACCCGCTGTCCCTGCTGGCGGCGGAGTGTCAGACGGACGAGGACCGGGACCCGGAGGGCGACGAGGCCGGGACGCCGAGCGCCCGCGGGCACCTGGCCCGGGAGATCGAGCTCTACATGAACCACATGGGCAGCCCGCTGAGCAGCCGCACGCCCAGTCTGGACCTGCAGGACCTCGCCGGCCCGCCCCTCCTCCACCCGCTCTCGGCCCCCCGCCGGGCCAGCCTGCCCCACGGCTCCCCCCTCAGGGCGGCCGGAGTGACGCGCTCCCGCACCTTCCAGCCGCCATCGCCCTCCCGCCCCGTCCCGCGCCAGCGTCTGCTGTCCTCGCCCTCCTGCCGCAGCTCCGGCGCCACCACGCCCAGCGCCAGCCCCCGACCCAGCCCCCGACCCAGCCCCCGACCCAGCCCCTGCAGGGACCGGGCGGACCGGCTGAGCCTGGCGTCGCCTTCGCCCTCCTCCTCCTCCTTCGCTCTGGACACTCTGCTCACGCCGTCGCTCGACGTGTTCAAGACCAGCGTGTTCTCCGCTGGGAAGGGCGTGGCAGAGAAGGCGAGCCGCTGGTACTCCCGTCTCGCCACATACACCACGCCCACCAAGGTACCCGTCGAGGTGTCACGGTTCCTCTGCGTACTGCAACGTCTCGGACAGTATACAGAGGAAGCAACGCTAAACCTTTCTTATTGCTCATTGCACACACACACAGCTGTATTGCCGCACTCTTGCCGCACCGAGCTCCTCTTCCCCGTCGCTACTGCTCCTTTTGAGGGAAGACGGACACACACACACACACACACACACACACACACACACACACACACACACACTGATTAGACCTAGTCCCAGCACCGTTCCCTGAACCACACCCCCACTCCACCCACTCTGCAGCCGAGCCTAACCACACCCCTCTGCCACATTAGTTTCCCTGGTTACAGTAGTCATGGCGACTCCTCTGGTTGTATAGAAGTCTATGATTCATGTGTTAAAGCTGCATTCTCTCTACTTTTGTGATGCAATGCAAATATGTTTATATATTTGTGGCAGATGGACTAAAAGCTGCATAACCACTGGTGGGATTGTATTTGAGCTTTGTAACTGTGGCTTTCACTATTACGCTCTCATATATATATACACAGTATATATAATAAATGTAGGCATGCTGCTGCCATCTGGTGGCTTGTTGAGTGTCAGTACCT
>NC_046968.1:29049796-29089796 GCF_009769545.1 Cyclopterus lumpus
AATACACACAACACACACACAACATGTATATAATACACACAACACACACACAACATATATATAATACACACAACACACACACACACACACAACATATATATAATACACACAACACACACACACACACAACATATGTATAATACACACAACACACACACAACATATATATAATACACACAACACACACACACACACAACATATATATATAATACACACAATACACACACAACATATATATAATACACACACACACACAACATATATATAATACACACACACACACAACATATATATAATACACACACACACAACATGTATATAATACATACAACACACGCACACACACAAACACACCACATGTATATAATACACACACACAACATATATATAATACACACAACACACACACACACAACATATATATAATACACACAACACACACACAACATGTATATAATACACACAACACACACACAACATATATATAATACACACAACACACACACACACAACATATATATAATACACACAACACACACACAACATGTATATAATACACACACACACACACACACAACATGTATATAATACATACAACACACACACACGCACACACACAAACACACCACATGTATATAATACACACAACACACACACAACATATATATAATACACACAACACACACACAACATGTATATAATACACACAACACACACACAACATATATATAATACACACAACACACACACAACATGTATATAATACACACAACACACACACACACAACATATATATAATACACACAACACACACACAACATGTATATAATACACACACACACACACACACAACATGTATATAATACATACAACACACACACACGCACACACACAAACACACCACATGTATATAATACACACAACACACACACAACATATATATAATACACACAACACACACACACACAACATATATATAATACACACAACACACACACAACACATATATAATACACACAACATGTATATAATACACACAACACACACACACACACAACATATATATAATACACACAACACACACACACACACACACACACAACATGTATATAATACACACAACACACACACACATACAACATATATATAATACACACAACATGTATATAATACACACAACACACACACATACAACATATATATAATACACACAACATGTATATAATACACACAACACACACACACACACACAACATATATATAATACACACAACATGTATATAATACACACAACACACACACACACACAACATATATATAATACACACAACACACACACAACACATATATAATACACACAACATGTATATAATACACACAACACACACACACACACAACATATATATAATACACACAACACACACACACAACATGTATATAATACACACATGTATATAATACACACAACACACACACACACACAACATATATATAATACACACAACATGTATATAATACACGCAACACACACACACACAACACATATATAATACACACAACATATATATAATACACACAACACACACACACACACAACATATATATAATACACACAACACACACACACACACACACAACATGTATATAATACACACATGTATATAATACACACAACACACACACACATACAACATATATATAATACACACAACATGTATATAATACACACAACACACACACACACAACACATATATAATACACACAACACACACACAACATATATATAATACACACAACACACACACAACATATATATAATACACACAACACACACACAACATATATATAATACACACAACACACACACAACATATATATAATACACACACACACACAACATATATATAATACACACACACACACAACATGTATATAATACATACAACACACACACACGCACACACACAAACACACCACATGTATATAATGCACACAACACACACACACACACAACATATATATAATACACACAACATGTATATAATACACACAACACACACACACACACAACACATATAATACACACAACATGTATATAATACACACAACACACACACACACACAACACATATATAATACACACAACATGTATATAATACACACAACACACACACACACACAACACATATATAATACACACAACATGTATATAATACACACAACACACACACACACACAACATATGTATAATACACACAACACACACACAACATATATATAATACACACAACACACACACAACATATATATAATACACACAACACACACACACACACAACACATATATAATACACACAACATGTATATAATACACACAACACACACACACACACAACACATATATAATACACACAACATGTATATAATACACACAACACACACACACACACAACATATGTATAATACACACAACACACACACAACATATATATAATACACACAACACACACACAACATATATATAATACACACAACATGTATATAATACAGACAACACACACACACACACAACACATATATAATACACACAACACATATATAATACAGACAACACACACACACACACAACACATATATAATACACACAACATGTATATAATACAGACAACACACACACACACACAACACATATATAATACAGACAACACACACACATATATAATACAGACCACTGACTCCTCCCCCCCCAGGTGCCCCGGCCCTGGATGTCTGAGGACAGTAAACATGTGTTGATCCAGATCTTGTGGGACAACCTGAAGCTGCACCAGGACTCGGTCCAGCCGCTCTACATCCTGTGGAACACCTTCAGTGAGTCGTCACTTGTTTTAGAATCATGAAGCGTTGTTTCACTTCCACAAACTATAGAAACCAGTCACTCAAAGTCTTCTTCTGTGTCGGTTCAATACATCATTATTATTATTATTATTATTATTATTATTATGTGTAGACCGGCTGAGGTTGAAAAGATTGGAGCCGTGTAAATAATATAAGTGCAGTATTTCTTTAGTTTGATGCTCTTCTGACATTTTATTCTTTAGAACAATTCTTTAAGTGCTGAATAAGTTTTTGTAGACAACAGTTTTTTAAAAAAGGCAGGTTGAATTTCTTTATTTCTTTTTTTTTTAATATATATATATAATAATAATAATATTTTTTTTTAAATCTATATATCAAAACATTTTCCACAAGAAAGAAAAAAAAAATGAGGCTCCACGTGTTTTATATATTAAACTAAACGAATAAAGGGTCATCTTATCTTATCTCATTTTATCTTATCTTAGTCAAATAAACATTTTAAATCTAGAATAAAATGTTTGTGATGAACGATCACAATTCGAACCGTTCGTCACACACGATGCGTTCAAAGACCGTTCGGAAAGATGAAAATCTGTCGACAATGACGTTGAGTTGTGATGAACTGTGTAGTTTTGGCTATTGTTAATAAGTAAAAAAACTATTCCATCCCGCCGCGGGCTAGCACCTCCTCCCAGGAGTCTGCAGCTAGCGCCTCCTCTCAGCTAGCTCCTCCTCTCAGCTAACTCCTCCTCTCAGCTAGCTCCTCCTCTCAGCTAGCTCCTCCTCTCAGCTAACTCCTCCTCTCAGCTAGCTCCTCCTCTCAGCTAGCTCCTCCTCTCAGCTAACTCCTCCTCTCAGCTAGCTCCTCCTCTCAGCTAGCTCCTCCTCTCAGCTAACTCCTCCTCTCAGCTAGCACCTCGTCCCAGGAGTCTGCAGCTAGCGCCTCCTCTCAGCTAGCTCCTCCTCTCAGCTAGCTCCTCCTCTCAGCTAACTCCTCCTCTCAGCTAGCTCCTCCTCCCGGGAGTCAGAGCTAGCGCCTCCTCTCAGCTAGCTCCTCCTGTCAGCTAGCGCCTCCTCTCAGCTAGCTCCTCCTCTCAGCTAGCTCCTCCTCTCAGCTAACTCCTCCTCTCAGCTAGCTCCTCCTCTCAGCTAACTCCTCCTGTCAGCTAACTCATCCTCTCAGCTAGCGCCTCCTCTCAGCTAGCTCCTCCTCTCAGCTAACTCATCCTCTCAGCTAGCGCCTCCTCTCAGCTAGCGCCTCCTCTCAGCTAACTCATTCTCTCAGCTAGCTCATCCTCTCAGCTAGCTCCTCCTCTCAGCTAGCTCCTCCTCTCAGCTAGCTCCTCCTCTCAGCTAACTCCTCCTCTCAGCTAGCTCCTCCTCCCGGGAGTCAGAGCTAGCGCCTCCTCTCAGCTAGCTCCTCCTGTCAGCTAGCGCCTCCTCTCAGCTAGCTCCTCCTCTCAGCTAGCTCCTCCTCTCAGCTAACTCATCCTCTCAGCTAGCGCCTCCTCTCAGCTAGCGCCTCCTCTCAGCTAGCTCCTCCTCTCAGCTAACTCATCCTCTCAGCTAGAGCCTCCTCTCAGCTAGCGCCTCCTCTCAGCTAACTCATCCTCTCAGCTAGCTCCTCCTCTCAGCTAACTCATCCTCTCAGCTAGCGCCTCCTCTCAGCTAGCTCCTCCTCTCAGCTAGCTCCTCCTCTCAGCTAGCTCCTCCTCTCAGCTAACTCCTGTGCTAACGGCTGTCTGCTCTCTGTCTTGCAGGCCTTAATTGTACTCTGTTGTTAGAGAGTGAGTTTCTCCCTCAGTTGTTTGTGTGTCTGTTGTGTTGTTCGATGCTTCTCAGTGTCGTCTGTGGATAGTCAGCCGCTCCCCGTTGTTGTGATGATTGTTGTTGTTGTTGTTGTTGTTTGTCTCATACAGCCCAGTGCTTGTATTTGGATGTAGGTTTACATCTCTGGTGACTGTTTGTCCACTCGCTGACATCCAGCTGTGTGTTCAGGCAATTTATCTGAATTTAATCTAAATTTAGTTTGAACCAAAATTCAATTCAGTTTATTTTGTATAGCCCAATATCACAAATTACAAATTTGCCTCAGAGGGCTTTACAATCTATACAAAATGTGTTTTATTTATATATAATAATAAACAAAATGTGTTTTATATATATATATATATATATATATATATATATATAAAACAATTAAAAAAAAATATTATTATATTATTCTAAAATAAAAAATTGACAAATTAAAAGATGTTTTTACAACAGTAAAAAAAAAAAAAAAAAGAATTCAGTTACTAAAGCCAAGCTTTTATTCACCAAACATCACTCCCATAATGTTTAATCATAATTATATAGAGATCATTTATTGATATATATATATATATATATATATATATATATATATATATATATATATATTTTTAAAGAAATTCCAGTAACAATATGTTTTTTTGGAATATTGCTCATTTTGCAATACTTTAACGTGTGTGTGTATTTATATATATATATATAAATACCATGTCTCCCTCTAGATGTGGGTTACCCTCTGTCTCGGCCCGTCCCGGAGGAGGAGAAGCCGCTCAGCGAGGAGCTGCTGCAGAGCGTCGTGAAGAGCATCCAGAGGAACGACATCAGCCGGCCGATGGCTCAGCTGCTGCAGCTGCTGGGCCAGACGCTCGGGGTCAAGAGGCAAAGGTCAGCGCTTAGAAACACCCACGTGGAGAACCTTCCACGTGGAGAACCTTCCACGTGGAGAACCTTCTACGTGGAGAACCTTCCATGTGTGGACAAACGCGTACTCGTTGTTTCATCTTTACAAACATCTTCTCTTTGTAAAGATGAAGGATTTATTTTGTCCTTCGCCTTCCAAACAATAGAAAAGACCAGATCAGAAGTACAGAGAAACTTTTATTATATATATATATAGAGAGTTTTTATTATATATAGAGCTGTTATTATATATGTGCTTTTATTATTTATAGGACTTTTATTATATATGGGCTTTTATTATATATGGGCTTTTATTATATATAAGGCTTTTATTATATATGGGCTTTTATTATATATGGGCTTTTATTATATATAAGGCTTTTATTATATATGTGCTTTTATTATTTATAGGACTTTATTATATATAGGCTATTATTATATATAGAGTTTTTATTATATATAGAGCTGTTATTATATATAGGACTTTATTATATATAGGCTTTTATTATATATGGGCTTTTATTATATATGGGCTTTTATTATATATAGGACTTTATTATATATAGGCTTTTATTATATATAGGCTTTTATTATATATAGGGCTTTTATTATTTATAGGACATTATTATATATAGGCTTTTATTATATATAGGCTTTTATTATATATGGGCTTTTATTATATATGGGCTTTTATTATATATGGGCTTTTATTATATATGGGCTTTTATTATATATGGGCTTTTATTATATATGGGCTTTTATTATATATAAGGCTTTTATTATATATGTGCTTTTATTATTTATAGGACTTTATTATATATAGGCTATTATTATATATAGAGTTTTTATTATATATAGAGCTGTTATTATATATAGGACTTTATTATATATAGGCTTTTATTATATATAGGCTTTTATTATATATAGGGCTTTTATTATTTATAGGACTTTATTATATATAGGCTTTTATTATATATAGGCTTTTATTATATATGGGCTTTTATTATATATAGGGCTTTTATTATATATAGGCTTTTATTATATATAGGCTTTTATTATATATGGGCTTTTATTATATATGGGCTTTTATTATATATGGGCTTTTATTATATACAGGCTTTTATTATATATGGGCTTTTATTATATATGGGCTTTTATTATATATAAGGCTTTTATTATATACAGGCTTTTATTATATATGGGCTTTTATTATATATGGGCTTTTATTATATACAGGCTTTTATTATATATGGGCTTTTATTATATATGGGCTTTTATTATATACAGGCTTTTATTATATATGGGCTTTTATTATATATGGGCTTTTATTATATATAAGGCTTTTATTATATATGGGCTTTTATTATATATAAGGCTTTTATTATATATGGGCTTTTATTATATATGGGCTTTTATTATATATAGGGCTTTTATTATATACAGGCTTTTATTATATATGGGCTTTTATTATATATGGGCTTTTATTATATATAAGGCTTTTATTATATATGGGCTTTTATTATATATAGGCTTTTATTATATATGGGCTTTTATTATATATAAGTCCTCTTCAATACAGCATGATGTTCATTTAATGAATGATGGTCACTTACAGTCTAACAGACCATGAAGTAGGGTATGCTTTGGGGGCGGGGCTACAAGGTGATTGACAGGTCGACTCCAGAGACGTGTATGTATACGGCGTCTCTACGTCTGTCCACATCTCGTCGCTCCCGTTCGCAGGTTGCAAAAAAAACGTATTTGATATCCAAAATGCAGAATTCAAAGCTTCAGAACGTCGACAGACCAACGAGAGAGACGACTTCTCATCGACCGCCTGACATTAAAAAGGAGTACTAAGACTCTGCAGCCTCCATGAACGTGTTCAACACAACATGTAAAGATTCTCCACAAGATGTTGCGTAACAACACAGATTACATGTGTGTGTGTGTGTTGTTGTTGTTGTTGACTTGAATGAGGAAAACAAAGTGACCTGGTCTCTCCTCCTCAGGAGTTTGTACCGAGACATCCTCTTCCTCTCTCTGGTGGCGCTGGGAAAAGACAACATTGACATTGGTGAGTTTGTGTTGTTGTTGTTGTTGTTGTTGTTGTTATCATCATTAGTCTTCAAGCATTAGTTTTTTTAATATCTGTCTCTTGAGACAAAGATCACCTCTTTTGAGCTCCATGTGATCAGAATCCTTTTTAATAACCACAGATAAAGATGACAAGGAAATAATAACTTCACACCTGAAGGAACTGAATTTAATTCATTTATCTAAAATAAAGTACATCTTTCAAAAGCTTTGTTTTTTATTTTATTTTTATTGAAATGAGAGAATTATTAGATGATATATTTATAATTCGTCCAGTTAAATTTAATATCTGACGATAAACATTTAATGAGATTATTCATTTGAACTTTCTTTATTTGATTTGACATACAGACGTTAATACAACTTCTATATATCTAAATATATATATTTAGATATTTATTTATTCATATTTATATCTATTTGTATACATCTTTTTTATTTCTATTTTATATATATATTTTTAATATATTGTTTTATTTGTATATATAAATATGTATGTCTGTATATATTTATGTGTTTTTGTATACATATATATATATATGTCTATGTATATATATATGTGTATGTATATATATATGTGTGTGTATGTATTTATATATATATGTGTGTGTATGTATTTATATATATATATATGTATTTATATATATATATATATGTGTGTATGTATTTATATATATATATATATATATGTGTGTATGTATTTATATATATATGTATATGTGTGTGTGTGTGTGTGTGTATGTATTTATATATATATATATATGTATATATATATATATATATATATATATATATATATATATTTACTGTGTGTGTATATATATATGTATGTATGTATATTTATATATATATTCATATATTAATTGAGGATGAAGATTCATTCATCTCCTCTTCCTCAGACTCCTTCGATCGCGAGTACAAGCTGGCGTTCGACCGCCTGGCGCCGAGTCTGGTGAAGCTGACCCACAACTGTGACCGCCCCCCCAGCACCGGGGTCATGGAGTGCCGCAGGACGTTTGGAGAGCCTTACCTGTAACACACACACACACACACACACACACCTGAACTCTCACCTCCCCTCGCCATCGCTTTACGACGAGCTCAGGAAACCGGTCGCCAGACTGTGAATGTTTTTGAGAAAATCCCCAAAAAGGGCGTTTTTCAGCCTGAAGACGGAAACACGAGCCCCACGCTTCATGAACACTGTACAGACCACGCAAGAGGACCTCTTTTCTTTTTTAAACGCTACATTTATAAAGCATACCAAGTCTGATATCAGCAATATTTTAACTCTATTTATACAAAATAAGCTTTATTTATTGTCCCGTCTGTGTTGTCTGTTGTAAACGAGCTTTTGTGTGTTTAATGAGTCGAAGAAACAAAGAAGAAACGATCAATAAATCAAAACATCGCTCAACTTCACAGACAGAACCATGACATGTTTCATCCTTTAATGGACAGAACACAGAACACAGAACCATGACATGTTTCATCCTTTAATGGACAGAACACAGAACCATGACATGTTTCATCCTTTAATGGACAGAACACAGAACACAGAACCATGACATGTTTCATCCTTTAATGGACAGAACACAGAACCATGACATGTTTCATCCTTTAATGGACAGAATACAGAACCATGACATGTTTCATCCTTTAATGGACAGAACACAGAACCATGACATGTTTCATCCTTTAATGGACAGAACACAGAACCATGACATGTTTCATCCTTTAATGGACAGAACACAGAACCATGACATGTTTCATCCTTTAATGGACAGAACACAGAACATGTTTCATCCGTTAATGGACAGAACACAGAACCATGACATGTTTCATCCTTTAATGGACAGAA
This sequence comes from Cyclopterus lumpus, assembly GCF_009769545.1. Taxonomy (NCBI): domain Eukaryota; kingdom Metazoa; phylum Chordata; class Actinopteri; order Perciformes; family Cyclopteridae; genus Cyclopterus; species Cyclopterus lumpus. The sequence continues at coordinate 29,059,326 of NC_046968.1, forward strand.
CACAGAACCATGACATGTTTCATCCTTTAATGGACAGAACCATGACATGTTTCATCCGTTAATGGACAGAACACAGAACCATGACATGTTTCATCCTTTAATGGACAGAACACAGAACCATGACATGTTTCATCCTTTAATGGACAGAACCATGACATGTTTCATCATTTAATGGACAGAACCATGACATGTTTCATCATTTAATGGACAGAACACAGAACCATGACATGTTTCATCCATTAATGGACAGAACCATGACATGTTTCATCATTTAATGGACAGAACCATGACATGTTTCATCATTTAATGGACAGAACACAGAACCATGACATGTTTCATCCTTTAATGGACAGAACCATGAAATGTTTCATCATTTAATGGACAGAACACAGAACCATGACATGTTTCATCCTTTAATGGACAGAACACAGAACCATGACATGTTTCATCCTTTAATGGACAGAACACAGAACCATGACATGTTTCATCCTTTAATGGACAGAACACAGAACCATGACATGTTTCATCCTTTAATGGACAGAACCATGACATGTTTCATCATTTAATGGACAGAACACAGAACCATGACATGTTTCATCCTTTAATGGACAGAACACAGAACCATGACATGTTTCATAATTTAATGGACAGAACCATGACATGTTTCATCCTTTAATGGACAGAACCATGACATGTTTCATCATTTAATGGACAGAACACAGAACCATGACATGTTTCATCCTTTAATGGACAGAACCATGACATGTTTCATCATTTAATGGACAGAACACAGAACCATGACATGTTTCATCATTTAATGGACAGAACCATGACATGTTTCATCATTTAATGGACAGAACACAGAACCATGACATGTTTCATCATTTAATGGACAGAACACAGAACCATGACATGTTTCATCCTTTAATGGACAGAACACAGAACCATGACATGTTTCATCCTTTAATGGACAGAACACAGAACCATGACATGTTTCATCCTTTAATGGACAGAACACAGAACCATGACATGTTTCATCATTTAATGGACAGAACCATGACATGTTTCATCATTTAACAGACAGAACCATGACATGTTTCATCCTTTAATGGACAGAACACAGAACCATGACATGTTTCATCATTTAATGGACAGAACCATGACATGTTTCATCATTTAATGGACAGAACACAGAACCATGACATGTTTCATCATTTAATGGACAGAACACAGAACCATGACATGTTTCATCATTTAATAGACAGAACCATGACATGTTTCATCCTTTAATGGACAGAACCATGAAATGTTTCATCCTTTAATGGACAGAACCATGACATGTTTCATCCTTTAATGGACAGAACCATGACATGTTTCATCATTTAATGGACAGAACCATGACATGTTTCATCCTTTAATGGACAGAACCATGACATGTTTCATCCTTTAATGGACAGAATCATGACATGTTTCATCATTTAACGGACAGAACCATGACATGTTTCATCCTTTAATGGACAGAACCATGAAATGTTTCATCCTTTAATGGACAGAACCATGACATGTTTCATCCTTTAATGGACAGAACCATGACATGTTTCATCATTTAACGGACAGAACCATGACATGTTTCATCCTTTAATGGACAGAACACAGAACCATGACATGTTTCATCCTTTAATGGACAGAACCATGACATGTTTCATCCTTTAATGGACAGAATCATGACATGTTTCATCCTTTAATGGACAGAACACAGAACCATGACATGTTTCATCATTTAATGGACAGAACACAGAACCATGACATGTTTCATCCTTTAATGGACAGAACACAGAACCATGACATGTTTCATCCTTTAATGGACAGAACACAGAACCATGACATGTTTCATCATTTAATGGACAGAACCATGACATGTTTCATCATTTAACAGACAGAACACAGAACCATGACATGTTTCATCCTTTAATGGACAGAACCATGACATGTTTCATCATTTAATGGACAGAACACAGAACCATGACATGTTTCATCATTTAATGGACAGAACACAGAACCATGACATGTTTCATCCTTTAATGGACAGAACACAGAACCATGACATGTTTCATCATTTAATGGACAGAACACAGAACCATGACATGTTTCATCCTTTAATGGACAGAACACAGAACCATGACATGTTTCATCCTTTAATGGACAGAACACAGAACCATGACATGTTTCATCATTTAATGGACAGAACCATGACATGTTTCATCCTTTAATGGACAGAACCATGACATGTTTCATCCTTTAATGGACAGAACCATGACATGTTTCATCCTTTAATGGACAGAACACAGAACCATGACATGTTTCATCATTTAATGGACAGAACACAGAACCATGACATGTTTCATCCTTTAATGGACAGAACCATGACATGTTTCATCATTCAATGGACATAACCATGACATGTTTCATCATTTAATGGACAGAATCATGACATGTTTCATCATTTAATGGACAGAATCATGACATGTTTCATCCTTTAATGGACAGAACCATGACATGTTTCATCCTTTAATGGACAGAACCATGACATGTTTCATCCTTTAATGGACAGAACACAGAACCATGACATGTTTCATCATTTAATGGACATAACCATGACATGTTTCATCATTTAATGGACAGAATCATGACATGTTTCATCATTTAATGGACAGAACCATGACATGTTTCATCCTTTAATGGACAGAACACAGAACCATGACATGTTTCATCATTTAATGGACAGAACCATGACATGTTTCATCCTTTAATGGACAGAACCATGACATGTTTCATCATTCAATGGACATAACTATGACATGTTTCATCATTTAATGGACAGAATCATGACATGTTTCATCCTTTAATGGACAGAACCATGACATGTTTCATCCTTTAATGGACAGAACACAGAACCATGACATGTTTCATCATTTAATGGACAGAACCATGACATGTTTCATCATTTAATGGACAGAATCATGACATGTTTCATCATTTAATGGACAGAATCATGACATGTTTCATCATTTAATGGACAGAATCATGACATGTTTCATCATTTAATGGACATAACCATGACATGTTTCATCATTTAATGGACAGAATCATGACATGTTTCATCATTTAATGGACAGAACCATGACATGTTTCATCATTTAATGGACAGAATCATGACATGTTTCATCATTTAATGGACAGAACCATGACATGTTTCATCATTTAATGGACAGAACCATGACATGTTTCATCATTTAATGGACAGAACACAGAACCATGACATGTTTCATCATTTAATGGACAGAACGATAATCTTCTTATAAAAGTTTTAAACCGCCACATTTTCAAAGCTCTCGTTAAAGTTCGTCCGGTATCTAATAAACAAAAGTTCATTTTCACGTGAAGATTGTTTACAAAACAAAATGTTTTTTGACCTTTTTTGAATGAAGTTTTGAATGAGCTTCAAGCTACAGAAGCCCTGAGGGTCAAATTAAAAAGAGTACGATCCAGATTGTTTTGCTCCTCTTCGTTTGTGACGTAAGAACATTTTTAAAATAATAATAATTCTATATTATTAATAATAATAAAATATGAATATTCTTTCTGGGTTTAGTTCTTAACTTTTGTTGTTGTGAAACTCCTTTTCGACCACAAGAGGCCGCCGTGCGTCTCTACCGCGTTATTATGGCAAGACCCGCCCCCTGTGCAGGATTCAAGCGCTACGATTGGCTCGCCGTTCACGCTGCAGTTATGGTGCTGTTCCCAACGTCGGTGGCTTTGCGTGTTTTATGTATTTTTATTTTAAACCTCTACTTCCAGCCCTTCTCTCTGCATTCAGACCATTTTTTTGGGGGACAAATTTTAAAACGTAGAATCAAATGTCGCTGAGGAAATATGATTTTAAGCTTAATTTCGGCTGCTTTTTATGACGGAAGCGTTCGTCACACGTGATGTGTTCAAGGACCGTGGGAAAGATGAACATCTGAAGGTAATGATGGTTCTTACAGCTTCTGTCTGATAAATGGTGTGTTTTGGCCGATTGTTTAAAGAAAACGTGTTTTCTGAGGGTTGAAACAGCCGTTAGAGCATGGAGCCTCTTGTGGCTGAAATTAGTATTACAACAACAACAAACACAAAAGGTCACGAGCACCGGATAGAATCATTAATAATTAGGATGAGACGGAGAAGACCCCCAGATGGCTTCAGAGCTTCTGTTAGTCAGCTTCGTCCTGAACGACGATTTGAATGAAGCTTTGTGCTGAAGAAGAGACGTTCAGGTCACGAACAAACATCTCATTTGCACATTAAAAATAAAAGTTCAGATTTTATTTACGGTGAAACTTTAAAGTTTTTGTAGCGATTCTGATGAAACTGGAGAGTCTGTTGTTGTTGTTTTGGTGTTTACGGCTGAAGGAGGACCCTCTGGACCCACGAGGATTCCTCTGGACCCTTGAGGGTCTCATGAGCCTCTGGGTCCTTGAGAGCCTCATGAGCCTCTGGATCCTCGAGGGTCTCGTGAGCCTCTGGACCCTCAGGACCCTTGAGGGTGTTGTGAGCCTCTGGACCCTCAGGACCCTTGAGGGTGTCATGAGCCTCTAGACCCTCAGGACCCTTGAGGGTGTCATGAGCCTCTAGACCCTCAGGACCCTTGAGGGTCTCACAAGCCTCTAGACCCTCAGGACCCTCGAGGGTCTCGTGAGCCTCTGGACCCTCAGGACCCTCGAGGGTCTCATGAGCCTCTGGACCCTCAGGACCCTTGAGGGTCTCATGAGCCTCTGGACCCTCAGGACCCTTGAGGGTCTCACGAGCCTCTGGACCCTCAGGACCCTTGAGGGTCTCACGAGCCTCTGGACCCTCAGGACCCTTGAGGGTCTTGTGAGCCTCAGCAGGGTCACGTTGTACATTTGTAGAAACCACATTTTATAACCGATGTGCTGAAGTCCTTTTGAGGTTCTTCAGACCTTCAGGACGACGGCTGTGAATAAAATCACTTCAACTCGTTGTTGTTGTTGTTGTTGTTTTGTTTTCTCTGTAAAAATCGTCCTCAGTTCTCTGAAACGTTCCTTTGGAGAAAAGTTTGTTCTTAACGTTCTCATAGTGGGTCCTGTTACACACATACACACATATACACACGTACACACACATAGATATACACACATACACACACACGTACACACATACACACACACACATATACACACGTATACACACATACACACACATACACACACGTATACACACATACACACACACACACGTATACACACACACACACATACACACACACATATACACACACACACACACACGTATACACACACACATGTATACACACATACACACACATAAACACACATATATATACACACACACACATATACACACACACACACACACACGTATACACACACACACGTATATACACATACACACAAACACACATACACACACACGTATATACACACACACACATATACACACACATATATATACACACACACACATATACACACATACACACACACAAACACACACACATATACACACATACACAAACACACACACGTATATACACATAAACACACATATACACACACATATATATACACACACATACACACACACACATATACACACACACATATACACGCATACACAAACACACACACGTATACACATACACACACATAAACACACGTATACACACATACACACACACATATACACACACACACACACGTATACACACATACACACACACACAAACACACACATAAACACACCTATACACACACATATATATACACACACATACACACACACACACACACACACGTATACACACATACACACACACACGTATACACACATACACACACATATACACACACATATATATACACACACATACACACACACACATACACACACACACATATACACACATACACAAACACACACACACGTATACACACAAACACACATACACACACACGTATATACACATACACACACACATAAACACACACTCATATCTGTGTAGATATCGGCCTCCACTAAACTTCGTTAACATACTCATGTTGTCATGGCGATGCTGCTAAATGATTGACAGCTGTGAACACATCCCTCCACCAGGGGGCAGCACTCGAATGAGGCTTCAGCTTATTTATTTATTTATTATTTTCAAACAGCAAAACAGAACAAATCAGGAAAAGGAACGTAAACAATAAGACAACAAAGATGTTCTTAAAACACATTTATCCTCAATAAAGACAAACAAATAAGAATAACATAAGTACAAATAAAATACAATATAATATACAATTTAAAAATAGAAGTTGAAGTAAAATAAATAGAAATAAAATAAATATACAATAAATACACATAAAATGATTATGAATAAAATAGAATACAATCATTTAAAAATAAAATACAATATAATAATAAAAGAAAAAAAGAAATTTAGAATAAAATAGAATAAATCAAAATAAATAAAACACATTGGGACAAATTTATAATTACAGGGAATGCTTACTGAGCAAATCAATCTACTCAATACAGGTTATTGTTGGTCATTCATAAACATGTACGAAGGGAACCACTCGTTTACAAGCTCCTCCCCTTTCAAGACATTGATCGTGGGGGAGAATTGATTTGATCAATTTATGGACGTTCATCTCACAACATGCATAAAACTTTATTCATACATTCACATTGAAAGACATCAAATGTCTCTACTGGAAGAGAAGACCAGAACGTCCTGATCAATGGTCCTGATCAATGGTCCTGATCAATGGTCCTGATCAATGGTCTGATCAATGGTCCTGATCAATGGGATCAGGATCAATGGTCCTGATCAATAGTCCTGATCAATGGTCCTGATCAATGGGATCAGGATCAATGGTCTGATCAATGGTCCTGATCAATGGTCCTGATCAATGGGATCAGGATCAATGGTCTGATCAATGGTCCTGATCAATGGTCCTGATCAATGGGATCAGGATCAATGGTCCTGATCAATGGGATCAGGATCAATGGTCCTGATCAATGGGATCAGGATCAATGGTCCTGATCAATGGTCTGATCAATGGTCCTGATCAATGGTCCTGATCAATGGGATCAGGATCAATGGTCCTGATCAATGGTCCTGATCAATGGTCCTGATCAATGGGATCAGGATCAATGGTCTGATCAATGGTCCTGATCAATGGTCCTGATCAATGGGATCAGGATCAATGGTCCTGATCAATGGTCCTGATCAATGGTCCTGATCAATGGTCCTGATCAATGGGATCAGGATCAATGGTCCTGATCAATGGTCTGATCAATGGTCCTGATCAATGGTCCTGATCAATGGTCCTGATCAATGGGATCAGGATCAATGGTCCTGATCAATGGTCCTGATCAATGGGATCAGGATCAATGGGATCAGGACCATGTTTGAGGTCACACACAGTCCACACCAGTGAGGTCACCAGCAGCCATGTTGTCATAATGTAATTTCATCACAATTAAGTCGTTGATTCATCTTTGCTGGAAGTAAACGACCTTCTAACTGTTGTCTATAGAGGACCTGTAGTCCTCTTCCTCTTCATCATCTTCCTCCCCCTCCTCTTCCTCCTCCTCCTCTTCATTATCTTCCTCCCCCTCCTCTTCATCCTCCTCCTCTTCATTATCTTCCTACCCCTCCTCTTCCTACTCTTTCTCTTCTTCCTACTCCTCATCCTCCTCCTCCTCTTCCTACTCTTCCTCATCCTCCTCTTCCTACTCCTCCTCTTCCTCATCCTCCTCTTCCTACTCTTCCTCCTCCTCTTCCTCATCTTCCTACTCCTCCTCTTCCTCATCCTCCTCTTCCTCATCCTACTCTTCCTCATCCTACTCCTCCTCTTCCTACTCCTCAACCTCCTCTTCCTCCTCTTCCTACTCCTCCTCTTCCTCATCCTACTCTTCCTCTTCCTCCTCATCCTCTTCCTACTCTTCCTACTCCTCCTCAACCTCCTCTTCCTCCTCTTCCTCTTCCTCCTCTTCCTCCTCTTCCTACTCCTCCTCATCCTACTCTTCCTACTCCTCCTCATCCTCTTCATCCTCATCTTCCTCCTCCTCCTCTTCCTCCTCCACGTGCAGCATCACAACAAAATGATTCATTTTGCGTGACTTCATACTTAATAAAATAAAAGCGTACTTCTTTGACCACGATACATGATCGGAAACAAAACACAGGTTTCAATGTGACTTGTCCCGGAAGTGGTTTTATTCTGAAACGCTCCACCGGAAGCTAGTGCGCAGTTCACCGCCCCGGCTTGACGGGTGTTTAAATGGGACCGTGAACGTCACACCAGCTCACATCGAGTCCGCCCGCCGGAAGGAGCGCACGTCGAGTCGAAGGGTCTGATCGATTAATCGGCTCATCGGGAGGAAATCGGCTCCGCGAGACAAGAAGCGGTGAGTTCACACGTGACTGATGCGTGTTCCTGGAGTCATGACGTAATTACAAGAAAACAATGACATTAAATGGGAACACGTAAATTACTTTACGAGGTTTTCTGTGTTTTTAGGTTTAAAGTGTCATTATTTTTTTTGTAGTTTAATATTTATATAAATATATATTCTTTCATATAAATATATATATTATAAATATATATTTTATGTATATAAATATTTTGATATATGAAGAAAATCAGTTACAACAATGTTTCTTCAGAAGTATAGTTTATGTATATTTAAATATGTATTTATTTAAATATATGTAAATATTTATATAAATATATATTTTATCATATAAATATATTGTATATATATATATATAAATATTTTGATATATGAAGAAAATCAGTTACAGAAATGTTTCTTCAGAAATATAGTTTATATATATTTAAATATTTATATAAATATATATTTTATCATATAAATATATATATTATAAATATATATTTTATATATATAAATATTTAGATATATGAAGAATATCAGTTACAGAAATGTTTCTTCAGAAGTAACATAAATATTCTGTATGTTTGAGGTCTATTACTTAACAGGATAAATATGCTTATTAAAAGCTGTGTATTTTTCTAATAATAATCTAAATGTAGACATCCTTATTAAGTGTTTGTACCCTCCTGTGACCTTTGGAGTAAATTTGACAGCATTCAATGTTTAACATCTCTAAATATATGATTGACATAATTTCTTTTGCTTCATATTTCATGACTTCCTAATTTAACGTGGACAACTGGGTAACCATAAAATGAACATGATGATATATTCATTTAGTAAATTATGGTCATTTAGAGTCAAACAGACCATAAAGCAGGGGATGCTTTAGGGGCGGGGCTACCAGGTGATTGACAGGTGTCTACCACGTGGGAGTCGTCCGTGTTTTTATCTCACAACTTTAACTCTTTCAGTGCGTTTTAGGTTAATAAAAGATAATTGTGTCCATCTGGCCCTTCATGTGCATCACTGAGGCACTTGGTCTATTTGTGGACCACCTCGTGGGGATCGGTCCTCCGGCTCTGGCTGTTTACTGCACCGGCCTGCAGGTTCAGAGCGGGTCGGGGGGGGGGGGGGGGAGCGCTGGACTGACCTGCATACTGTGGACCTGGGGGTTCTGTTCAGTCAAAGCAGAACCTTTTGTTTTAGTGCATACAATATTATTTTCTTCATCCGTTAATCTCCAACATGTTTACTTGTTCCCGTATTGATTCATTAATGTGGTCGATCGGAGGAAGAAGCATTTAGAGAACGTCACCTTAAGCTCAAGGAAATCTCTCATTTTACACCCAAAACGATGAATTCATTAGTCGAGAATCCATCCATCCATTTTCAATACCGCTTATCCTCATTAGGGTCGCGGGGCGCTGGAGCCTATCCCAGCTGACATAGGGCGAAGGCAGGGGACACCCTGGACAGGCCGCCAGTCCATCGAGGGCACATGTAGGGACATACAACCATTCACTCTCACATTCACACCTAGTCGAGAATCATTCAGGAAAACTCAGCGGTAGCTATTTTTCATTAATTATTAAATACTCTTTTATATCATCATGAATTAAATATTTATAAATGTTGATTGGACAAATCAAGCAGCCGGATGGGGATTTTCTTTTTTTTACCTCCAGGATTTGTTTGAAGGCTTTTAGAGGCAGAAGAGGTGAAAGAATCCAATAATCCACAAGAAAGGGACATAAATGGATAAAATGTGTGTCGTAGATTTCTTTCTTTAATGGCGTGGCGACCCGTCGGGTTTCCAATGAGGAGTTTATGATAGAGTCAATCTGTTGAAAAGGAAGAAGGTCGTTTCTCTTATTAAATTAAGGGGCCTTGAATACAACCTATTCTCCTCAGACACACAGAGCTCTCTCAGAGGGTTCTCGTTTTAACCGGATTAAATTCACTCAAAGTGAATTAAAAAGCAGCTGGTCGGACCACCGCAGAGCGACCCCCGACCTCTGACCCCCGACTCTGCTCCTTCACAGCGAGACAGGCTTTTCCTTTTCTTCGTGGAGTTCCTGTCTTCACAATGACGCTTCTGTTGCCGACATGTGCGCACATATCTACGATGAGGTCGACCTGTACAGAGTCTAAATGAAGTCTTCAAAACAGCGTGATGTTCACTTATTGTAGTCTGAATGTGCATTTCTTTCCACGTTCATCTTTTTGGAGGTTTAAGTTTGACCTCAAAAGAGCTTGCACCTGAACGCATCGCGAGAACTCAAAAAGCAGTCGACTAATTGCAGTAGATACGTCATATTTTTTGATACACAGCTGATGCACTTTTGGCCATATTTATTTGGCCATTCTTTCTTTCCAAAACACTGAATGTGTTGATGCAGACGTTAAAGAGCCCGGAAGGTTGAACACTTCTCATTTCAAACTCATATAGAACCTTTGAGATATATATATATATATATATATATATATATATATAAAACAATAAAAAAAAAATATTATTATATTATTCTAAAATAAAAAATTGACAAATTAAAAGATGTTTTTAATGTTATTTGTATTTATTGTACTCTTACAACAGTAAAAAAAAAAGAAAAAAAGAATTCAGTTACTAAAGCCAAGCTTTTATTCACCAAACATCACTCCCATAATGTTTAATCATAATTATATAGAGATCATTTATTGATATATATATATATATATTAGATTATGAAGGTCTGAGTCGTGTGCTTCTGTGTGGAAAGACTTCATCTAGAGCACCCTGTTCCTCAAAGGTTCTGCCCTTTACCCACAGTACCCTGTTCCTCAAAGGTTCTGCCCTTTACCCACAGTACCCTGTTCCTCAAAGGTTCTGCCCTTTACCCACAGTACCCTGTTCCTCAAAGGTTCTGCCCTTTACCCACAGTACCCTGTTCCTCAAAGGTTCTGCCCTTTACCCACAGTACCCTGTTCCTCAAAGGTTCTGCCCTTTACCCACAGTACCCTGTTCCTCAAAGGTTCTGCCCTTTAGCCACAGTACCCTGTTCCTCAAAGGTTCTGCCCTTTACCCACAGTACCCTGTTCCTCAAAGGTTCTGCCCTTTACCCACAGTACCCTGTTCCTCAAAGGTTCTGCCCTTTAGCCACAGTACCCTGTTCCTCAAAGGTTCTGCCCTTTACCCACAGTACCCTGTTCCTCAAAGGTTCTGCCCTTTACCCACAGTACCCTGCTCCTCAAAGGTTCTGCCCTTTAGCCACAGTACCCTGCTCCTCAAAGGTTCTTCCCTTTGAGGAGCAGGGTGACTCCTCTGGTTGTATAGAAGTCTATTCTTCATGTGTTAAAGCTGCATTCTCTCTCCTGACCACCAGGGGGCGACTCCTCTGGTTGTATAGAAGTCTACGCTTCATGTGTTAAAGCTGCATTCTCTCTCCTGACCACCAGGGGGCGACTCCTCTGGTTGTATAGAAGTCTATGCTTCATGTGTTAAAGCTGCATTCTCTCTCCTGACCACCAGGGGGCGACTCCTCTGGTTGTATAGAAGTCTATGCTTCATGTGTTAAAGCTGCATTCTCTCTCCTGACCACCAGGGGGCGACTCCTCTGGTTGTATAGAAGTCTACGCTTCATGTGTTAAAGCTGCATTCTCTCTCCTGACCACCAGGGGGTGACTCCTCTGGTTGTATAGAAGTCTATGCTTCATGTGTTAAAGCTGCATTCTCTCTCCTGACCACCAGGGGGCGACTCCTCTGGTTGTATAGAAGTCTATGCTTCATGTGTTAAAGCTGCATTCTCTCTACTGACCACCAGGGGTGACTCCTCTGGTTGTATAGAAGTCCATGCTTCATGTGTTATTGCGCAGTAGTTCTGAAGTGTTGGAGCTTCTTCTTCTATGAGTTTTTCTGCAGTAGATGGAGCAGAATAATGTTCTGCTGTGGACGTGTTTTAGACACTAAAATAATCAAAGTGAACTCTATATTTAGAATATGTTTCTCCTCTTTAAACACACAAGACTTCATTGTGAGAGGTCAAATCACGTCCGGTAGAGGTAGAAGGATGCATGGGTATGAAATACTAAGTCAGAGGAAGTCAAAGTGCCTCAGTTCTCACGATTAATACAATAAGCTGTCGTTACCTTATGGTTTCAGGACGTCCTCCGTCAGCATTAATAATCGCTCTGAACCAACGAAGCCGGAGCAGAACTCGTGTTCGCCGATCGAGTATTTTTAGGAACGTGTTGAATATTTAATAGTTTCCGGAGACAACTTGTCCGAATGTGCTCAGTCAGCATCTCTGTCACAAGAGAACGTCCACTGAACACCTGCGTGACTCAACTTTGTTTTTTATCACAACGATAATGCAATTTAATTAATTTATTCCTAATTACGTTTAATTTACAAGAATCCTTTGAACAAGATGTGTCTCTTATTTGTGTCTTTATCGTATTTTACTCTTCTGCAGATGTAACGATAGAACTCTGAGACCATGATTTACCAATTAATAATCAATAACTTTGAGGTCAAAACCCCACCAGACGAATGCCGTAATGCTCCGAATAGAAGATGACCTAAAGACACAACAAATACCTTTTGTTTGTTTGTTTGTTTGTTTGTTCAGAAGAGTTCTCACCCTGGAAACCTTTTCCTCCAGTTGTTTCTCATCCAAATCAAGTCGATTATCCTTCATTTCATTTGCTAAAGTTTATTTCTAACTGGAAAGGACGACTTAAAGTCAACTATTTAATCTGCAGTCAACAAACCAGCTCCCGGCTGCTGATTACATGTTGCTGAAGTACTTTATTTATTAATTAATGTGTTTTGTGTTCAATATCATCGAGGTACGGATCGATTAGTTATTAAATATCTTAAAATAAAATGTACGAATCTTAAGTCGCTTTATTTCTTAAATCTGAATCCTCAATATAATAATTTCTAGATGAGTGCTTTTTAAAATGATTTAGTAAGGAGAAATAAAAGGACATTTTCTTTCCTTTGACTGATTAAAAGGTTAAACAGCGTCTCAAACCATGTCAATTATGATTGATGACATCATGATTACTGGTAATTGACAGCTGTTGGTTTTGGTTTAATCAAGTCGCCGGTTTCTGCCTCCATCGGTTGTGTGATTACAGTAAACGTGTAACCATGTTGTTGTGTACACTTGTTGTTGTTTGCTCTTCACGATTGCAGATCTTTTTCTGCGTAGTTTGATCACAAGGCGTGTGTCGTATATCTTTTATTTGCTCCTTGATTCAAAATGATTTAAAAAAATTCACATCAAATAAAACGAGAGACGATGTTCGATGGGATCAGAATTACAGTTTTTAAAAGCCCCCCCCCCCCCCCCTGTTAGTTTGAACTGGTAAACACCATCAGGACCAGAGGACACAGTTGGTCCTCTTCACACCCGACGGCTCCAACGGGGACCGGCTGTCCTCACAACACATGAAAAACAAACTGTCACTCCGTTCTGCTCCTCGGGTTTCTCTGCTCGCATTCAACGTCTTCCTTCATGCAACACACAGCATGCGACATGCAACACACAGCATGCAACATGCAACACACAGCATGTGACATGCAACACACAGCATGCGACATGCAACACACAGCATGCAACATGCAACACACAGCATGCAACACACAGCATGCAATATGCAACACACAGCATGCAACACACAGCATGCAATATGCAACACACAGCATGCAACACACAGCATGCGATATGCAACACACAGCATGCAACATGCAACACACAGCATGCGATATGCAACACACAGCATGCAACACACAGCATGCGATATGCAACACACAACATGCAACACACAGCATGCAACATGCAACACACAGCATGCAACACACAGCATGCGATATGCAACACACAACATGCAACACACAGCATGCGATATGCAACACACAACATGCAACACACAGCATGCGACATGCAACACACAGCATGCAACATGCAACACACAGCATGCAACATGCAACACACAGCATGCAACACACAGCATGCGATATGCAACACACAACATGCAACACACAGCATGCAACATGCAACACACAGCATGCAACACACAGCATGCGACATGCAACACACAGCATGCAACATGCAACACACAGCATGCAACATGCAACACACAGCATGCAACACACAGCATGCGATATGCAACACACAGCATGCAACACACAGCATGCGATATGCAACACACAACATGCAACACACAGCATGCGACATGCAACACACAGCATGCAACATGCAACACACAGCATGCAACATGCAACACACAACATGCAGCATGTGATATGCAACATGCACCAAGTGAACGCAACACACACTATGTCACATGCAACACGCAACATGCAACAAACAACACACAACATGCAACACACATTTATTCATGTTAGAAGATTCATGAGTCTAATTTCTTAGTTAGTGAGTGTTCAGAAAATTCACTTTTTAACATTGAAACTTTAAAAAGTTTGTTATTAAATTAAATTGTGTGTGTGTGTGTGTGCAGGGGGAGGCTCCAGCCATGGAGGGGGACTGCCTCAGCTGTATGAAGTACCTCATGTTCATCTTCAACTTCTTCATCTTCGTGAGTTTCTTCTTCTGTGGTTTCAGACATCAAAGGAGACCAGAAAGTCATTCATAACATTATACCAGAACACATTAAATGAACATACATATGTTTTATTTAAATCAAAAATACAAACTATAAGCTTTATGAAACCTTTCATTCTCCTGTGAATGTTTTTTGTTTTTATATTCCCAAAAGCCAAGGGTAAACACTTATTAATAAATAATAATAAAAATAACATGTAAAAACAAATGAAAAGAGGAAGCCGTCGCTCCTCTTCCTCAAACACCTGGAATAGACTCCTCCCCCTCTTTCTCCCAGCTGGGCGGGTCCTTCCTGCTGGGCGTCGGCCTCTGGGTGCTGTTGGACCCAATGGGCTTCAGGGAGATGGTGGCGGCCCACGCGGTGCTGTTCACGGGGGTCTACGTCCTGCTGGTCTACGTCCTGCTGGCCTCCGGCGGCGTGCTGTTCCTGCTGGGCTTCCTGGGCTGCTGCGGAGCCGTCCGGGAGAACAAGGCCCTGCTGCTCCTGGTGAGTCACGGGTACTGGTTTTACTGGGAGAACAAGGACCAGGACCCCACTGAGGTCTATAGAGGACCAGGACCCCACTGAGGTCTATAGAGAACCAGGACCCCACTGAGGTCTATAGAGGACCAGGACCCCACTGAGGTCTATAGAGGACCAGGACCCCACTGAGGTCTATAGAGGACCAGGACTACACTGAGGTCTATAGAGGACCAGGACTACACTGAGGTATATAGAGGACCAGGATTACACTGAGGTCTATAGCGGACCAGGACTAAACTGAGATCTATAGAGGACCAGGACCCCACTGTGGTCTATAGAGGACCAGGACTACACTGGGGTATATAGAGGACCAGGACTAAACTGAGATCTATAGAGGACCAGGACCCCACTGTGGTCTATAGAGGACCAGGACTACACTGAGGTCTATAGAGGACCAGGACTAAACTGAGATATATAGAGGACCAGGACTACACTGAGGTATATAGAGGACCAGGAATACACTGAGGTCTATAGCGGACCAGGACTACACTGAGGTCTATAGCGGACCAGGACTACACTGAGGTCTATAGCGGACCAGGACTACACTGAGGTATATAGAGGACCAGGAATACACTGAGGTCTATAGCGGACCAGGACTACACTGAGGTCTATAGCGGACCAGGACTACACTGAGGTCTATAGCGGACCAGGACTACACTGAGGTCTATAGCGGACCAGGACTACACTGAGGTATATTAGCGCTCATTGTTCCATAAGTTCCCTGATGGACATGCTTCTCTCTTCTGGTCTCTCCTGGTCTCAGTTCTTCATGCTTCTCTCTTCTGGTCTCTCCTGGTCTCAGTTCTTCATGCTTCTCTCTCCTGGTCTCTCCTGGTCTCAGTTCTTCATGCTTCTCTCTTCTGGTCTCTCCTGGTCTCAGTTCTTCATGCTTCTCTCTTCTGGTCTCTCCTGGTCTCAGTTCTTCATGCTTCTCTCTTCTGGTCTCTCCTGGTCTCAGTTCTTCATGCTTCTCTCTTCTGGTCTCTCCTGGTCTCAGTTCTTCATGCTTCTCTCTTCTGGTCTCTCCTGGTCTCAGTTCTTCATGCTTCTCTCTTCTGGTCTCTCCTGGTCTCAGTTCTTCATGCTTCTCTCTCCTGGTCTCAGTTCTTCATGCTTCTTTCTCCTGGTCTCTCCTGGTCTCAGTTCTTCATGCTTCTTTCTCCTGGTCTCTCCTGGTCTCAGTTCTTCATGCTTCTCTCTTCTGGTCTCTCCTGGTCTCAGTTCTTCATGCTTCTCTTCTGGTCTCTCCTGGTCTCAGTTCTTCATGCTTCTCTCTTCTGGTCTCTCCTGGTCTCAGTTCTTCATGCTTCTCTCTCCTGGTCTCTCCTGGTCTCAGTTCTTCATGCTTCTCTCTCCTGGTCTCTCCTGGTCTCAGTTCTTCATGCTTCTCTCTCCTGGTCTCTCCTGGTCTCAGTTCTTCATGCTTCTCTCTCCTGGTCTCTCCTGGTCTCAGTTCTTCATGCTTCTCTCTCCTGGTCTCTCCTGGTCTCAGTTCTTTATGCTTCTCTCTCCTGGTCTCAGTTCTTCATGCTTCTCTCTTCTGGTCTCTCCTGGTCTCAGTTCTTCATGCTTCTCTCTCCTGGTCTCAGTTCTTCATGCTTCTCTCTCCTGGTCTCAGTTCTTCATGCTTCTCTCTTCTGGTCTCTCCTGGTCTCAGTTCTTCATGCTTCTCTCTCCTGGTCTCTCCTGGTCTCAGTTCTTCATGCTTCTCTCTCCTGGTCTCTCCTGGTCTCAGTTCTTCATGCTTCTCTCTCCTGGTCTCTCCTGGTCTCAGTTCTTCATGCTTCTCTCTTCTGGTCTCTCCTGGTCTCAGTTATTCATGCTTCTCTCTTCTGGTCTCTCCTGGTCTCAGTTCTTCATGCTTCTCTCTTCTGGTCTCTCCTGGTCTCAGTTCTTCATGCTTCTCTCTTCTGGTCTCTCCTGGTCTCAGTTCTTCATGCTTCTCTCTCCTGGTCTCAGTTCTTCATGCTTCTCTCTCCTGGTCTCTCCTGGTCTCAGTTCTTCATGCTTCTCTCTTCTGGTCTCTCCTGGTCTCAGTTCTTCATGCTCATCCTCTTCATCTTCCTGGCCGAGCTGGCGGCTGCAGTCCTGGCGTTCCTCTTCAGGGAGCATGTGAGTGAATCAGTGCAGAGGTCAAAGGTCGTGCTGTGGCCAGATGCTCATCCATGTCCATCACAGGAGTGAGCAACACTCTTTTTATTTTTTATTTTTTTGGATTCTTATTTAAATTTTGTTTAACATTTAAAAAATATATATATTTTTTTTAATTTAATTATGAATTATATATCATTTCATTTTAATCTGGCTTTGCTTGCTTTTTTGTGTCCTCAATTAAATATATTGACATAATTCTTAATTGAAGTTCAATTTTATTTATTGAAAAATAATTAGTTGAAGTTGCCTCTCAATATTTGTAAAATCGTCCATCAAGTTGCATCATGGGTATGAAAGCAATAGAAAAACAATAGTTTGAGTTTTCATGCAAGTAATTCCTGTTGTACAAATGCAAATATAAAGTTATTTGAAATGACACAGATGTCATGTGATCAGAAGTACAATAGATGTCATGTGACCAGAAGAACAATAGATGTCATGTGATCAGAAGTACAATAGATGTCATGTGACCAGAAGTACAACAGATGTCATGTGACTAGAAGTACAATAGATGTCATGTGATCAGAAGTACAATATATGTCATGTGACCAGAAGTACAATAGATGTCATGTGACCAGAAGAACAATAGATGTCATGTAACCAGAAGTACAATAGATGTCATGTGACTAGAAGTACAATAGATGTCATGTGATCAGAAGTACAATATATGTCATGTGACCAGAAGTACAATAGGTGTCATGTGACCAGAAGAACAATAGATGTCATGTAACCAGAAGTACAATAGATGTCATGTGACCAGAAGTACAATATATGTCATGTGACCAGAAGAACAATAGATGTCATGTGACCAGAAGTACAATAGATGTCATGTGACCAGAAGTACAACAGATGGATGTAGTAGAATAATAATGATATTAAAAGATGTAACAGCAATGTAACTAATGATAATAGCAGTAGAGTCGGGCAGGACCAGGGTCCAGATAAAACCAGGACCAGGGTCCAGATAAAACCAGGACCACGGTCCAGATAAAACCAGGACCAGGGTCCAGATAAAGCTTCAATAATTACGGTTTGGGTGAAAAATCTGTTATTTGGCACCTGGTTATGATGGTACACCGGATGTGAGAGAGTTGAGAACCAAAGACTGATCTGCTTCTGTGGTTCTGTGCCTTTGTGGTTCTGTGGTTCTGTGCCTTTGTGGTTCTGTGCTTATGTGGTTCTGTGCTTCTGTGCCTTTGTGCTTTTGTGGTTCTGTGCCTTTGTGGTTCTGTGCTTCTGTGGTTCTGTGCCTTTGTGGTTCTGTGCTTCTGTGGTTCTGTGCTTCTGTGCTTCTGTGGTTCTGTGCTTCTGTGCTTCTGTGCCTCTGTGGTTCTGTGCCTCTGTGCCTCTGTGGTTCCCGTTTCACTGAACCGTCTCCGTGTCTCCGTCCAGCTGACCAGAGAGTATTTCATCCGGGAGCTGAAGCGTCACTACCGCGGTCACAACGACAGCGACGTCTTCACGTCCACCTGGAACGCCATCATGACCACGGTGAAGACGCCTCCTTGAGGAGCGCTGTGCAAGTCCTCCCCCCTCCGTGTCCGCAAATGCCCCCCCCTGTGTCCTCAACATGCCCCCCCCTGTGTCCTCAACATGCCCCCTCCGTGTCCTCAACATGCCCCCCCCTGTGTCCTCAACATGCCCCCCCCCTGTGTCCTCAACATGCCCCCTCCGTGTCCTCAACATGCCCCCTCCGTGTCCTCAACATGCCCCCCCCTGTGTCCTCAACATGCCCCCCCCTGTGTCCTCAACATGCCCCCCCGTGTCCTCAACATGCCCCCCCGTGTCCTCAACATGCCCCCTCCGTGTCCTCAACATGCCCCCCCCGTGTCCTCAACATGCCCCCCCCCCCCGTGTCCTCAACATGCCCCCCCCTGTGTCCTCAACATGCCCCCCCGTATCCTCAACATGCCCCCTCCGTGTCCTCAACATGCCCCCCCATGTGTCCTCAACATGCCCCCCCCTGTGTCCTCAACATGCCCCCCCGTGTCCTCAACATGCCCCCCCGTGTCCTCAACATGCCCCCCCCGTGTCCTCAACATGCCCCCCCCGTGTCCTCAACATGCCCCCCCCCCCCCCCCCGTGTCCTCAACATGCCCCCCCCCCCTGTCCCCTTGCAGTTTGACTGCTGTGGCGTCGGCGGCCCCGAGGACTTCGAGGAGAGCCTCTCCAGGCTGGTCCCTGAGGCCTGCTGCCAGGGGGGGGGCCCGGAGCCGTGTGTGAGCGGCAGCAGGGTCTTCAGACACAAGGTCAGTAGACACGCACATGCACACGCACACGCGCACACACACACACACGGCAGCTCCTGAAGGTACGACTGTAATATAAACAAATGCACATTTCCATGTCATCATTTATTTATTTGGTGAAATAAACGTTAAAGTCAGATTCCAATCTTTACTTAATAATTAATGTACTGTGTAAAATTTTTATTAAAATTATGAATTAGACAGAATCTCCAAATATCAGAGCCACATTTATTTTCTTAAATAATAAGTTAATAAGTAAAAAAAACATTTAAATTAAAAATAAAACAAAATAAAAGTCACACACTAAATATAAATAAAAGTTGTACTATGCCGTCTATTGATTCATAATTAAGTCATTTCTAAGTTAAAAATGATTGTGTTGGATTCCCTCAGGGCTGCTACTCCGCGGTGGTCGACTACTTTGAGATGTACATCTACAGCGCGGGCGCTCTGGCCATCGTGGTGCTGACCATCGAAGTACGTCCTGTTTCCTCTCCTTCAAAATAAAATACTGACTCGAGTGTTTAGTAGATACTTGACAAGTATGTTGATTTTAATGATGTTTTACACGTCTAGAAAACATGTAAACCGAGGTTGAACACGGCAACGTAGTGATGTAGTAAATGTATTTTACTGAAGACACTTGGAGACGAGTGGTCAAGATGAGAACACCAGGACGTACGTCCCCGGTCAACGAGAGGCTGACCCTGAATCAGTGCTTATCGTGTTCTTCTACAAGCCAAAGAAAGATAAAGAGGTGAAAATACTCTAAATATAGATTTAGATTATTTTAGTGTGTAGAACATCACTTTGCTCCATCTACTGCAGTGAAACTCAAACACACTTCAGAACATCGGTACTGTCCCTTTAAATTGGCCAACCCGGTCTCAAACCCCTGGAAAAGAAGCCGCGGTGTTTCTCTATTATTGTAATTAATAGTAAATGTTTTATCAGCCGTACGTGATTGTTGTTGACATTTTGTAAACGTGTATCACCGGGATGTGCGATTGTATTAATTCCAGATTTGACGGTTGACTGTAGACGGGGACCACGTTTCAGGGCCCGTTGTGTTCTAGAACCATCTGAGCTCTGGTTCTGTCCGCAGCTCTTCGCCATGGTGTTCGCCATGTGTTTGTTCAGAGGCATCCAGTGACGGCCCAAGCTCCGCCTCCAGCTGCCGGAAGGAAACGTTGGAAAATATGAAATGTACAGTTTGTGAGTCTCATCGGTCTTGTGACATCATCGTGTACTTCACATGGGGGGGGGGGGGGGGGGGGGGGGGGGGGGGGGGGGGGGGGGGGGGGGGGGGGGATGTACTGCTTTGGGTACAATAGACAAACACAGGGAAGTAGTCTACGACCTGAAGTAGTCTACGACCTGAGGTTCTGCACAGGAAGTAGTTCACAACCCGAGGTTCTGCACAGGAAGTAGTATACGACCTGAGGTTCTGCACAGGAAGTAGTTCACAACCTGAGGTTCTGAAACAGGAACTAGTATACGACCTGAGGTTCTGCACAGGAAGTAGTTCACAACCTGAGGTTCTGAAACAGGAACTAGTATACGACCTGAGGTTCTGCACAGGAAGTAGTTCACAACCTGAGGTTCTGAAACAGGAACTAGTATACGACCTGAGGTTCTGCACAGGAAGTAGTTCACAACCCGAGGTTCTGCACAGGAAGTAGTTCAAAACCTGAGGTTCTGAAACAGGAAGTAGTATACAACCTGAGGTTCTGCACAGGAAGTAGTTCACAACTTGAGGTTCTGCACAGGAAAGATTTCACGACCTGAGGTTCTGCACAGGAAGTAGTTCACAACCTGAGGTTCTGCACAGGAAGTAGTTCACAACCTGAGGTTCTGCACAGGATGTAGTTCACAACCTGAGGTTCTGAAACAGGAAGTAGTTCACAACCTGAGGTTCTGCACAGGATGTAGTTCACAACCTGAGGTTCTGAAACAGGAAGTAGTTCACAACCTGAGGTTCTGCACAGGATGTGGTTCATGACCTGAGGTTCTGAAACAGGAAGTAGTTCACAACCTGAGGTTCTAAAACAGGAAGTAGTTCACGTCCTGAGGTTCTGCACAGGATGTTGTTCATGACCTGAGGTTCTGAAACAGGAAGTATTTCACGACCTGAGGTTCTGAAACAGGAAGTAGTTCATGACCTGAGGTTCTGAAACAGGAAGTAGTTCACGACCTGAGGTTCTGAAACAGGAAGTAGTTCACGACCTGAGGTTCTGAAACAGGAAGTAGTTCACCACCTTAGACGATCTCTGTGGCGAACTGGACTTAATGCAAAACTCTTAAAACCAAACAAGTTCTTGCATGAGGTCATAAATCATTATTCACAGTCAGGATTTATACATATTGTTTGTTTACAGAGCGTTTGTTTACAGAGCGTTTGTTTACATATTGTTTGTTTACAGAGCGTTTGTTTACAAAGCGTCTGCTGGGTTCAGTATTAATGTGGAGGAGCTTCACAATGTGTTGACATGTAAATATGTGTTCCTCTTCCTGCCGTGTGATGATGTCATCAGTGGTTCTTTAAAGTTATATAAACATTTTACTGTGTTTTCAAAATTCCATGATTTGTAAAAATGGCATTGATTGATATTAAACTGGCTTTTTAAAAAATCTTTTCTCTTATTACCTCTAATAAAGTTGATTTTCCGAAATGTTACCGGCAAATAGTAAACGATTATTTTTAATGGACGTAAAGGTGCGTATTATTTGGTCGCCCGTGAACAGCGTTGCATCGTCAGCGTCGGCCTGAATCATAAATTCATAAATAAGATACACTTTTCAGATCTTGGTGGTTTTCAACCGGATGAGAGATTTTAGTGGTCGGACGTCTGTATCTTAAATTATCAGATTAATTAAGCAGCGCTAACGTTAGCGGTAGCTCGTCCCGCGTCGGAGAAACAAAATAACTCCTGAACGATGAACACTGGAAGAAACAGGAGGAACATTACTTATGGTGCGTTTAATATAAATAAAAGTATCACACATAGAATGAAACGTGATGTTTATCAACCCGAAGGCCTCAGCGTGGACACGGCAGTAGATTTTTATTCTTCTCATTATATTTATTTAAATTATTTTTAGTGCCTTGAAGATGTAAGAGGTCTTCAGTATTTCTTTAAAAATACAAAACTTTAAAAACATTGTGCTGGATGAGAGGTGGACGGACACAAACGTCGTCGTCATGACGAACTTCGTCTGCTGAGGAAGAGATGAATAGAATCTCCAGGTTTACTGTAACTAAAGAGTGACGTTCTCCGTTCTCCTTTGTGTAGAACGTTCTGCTCCTTCTTACAATAAACGGTTAAAACTCTTGAATCTTCAGAGCGGAAAACAGAGAAAACATGTTTTTGGAAAGTTGAAGTTTTGGAGACGCATCAAAGTGAAGGAATCAAAACTTTAGAATAGATATTAAATGGACCTTTTTTTTTGGTAATCTTATCCTCATCTCTGGTTGCTTTTCGTTTACGTTGCATTTTATTTGGGGTTCGTCCTCGAGGCTTCTCATTGGATGACGGTCGTGAGTGGTTCGGCCATCTTGTTTCTGTTTCTGTTGACTCATCCTGTAAACCCCCCCCCCCCCCGACCCCCCGCTGAGACTCTGCTTGTCATCAGATATCACCAAGAAAACAAAAGTGAGACCGCCGGCTCTGGACTTCGTGCTGAAGGGTTCTTGATATTTCCCCCGGGAGGATATTCATGTGTTCATAACTGGAGTTATTAACCCGTCACCAAATGAGCAGAAGGCCTCTGGACCCGACGGGGACGGCTCTGTACCTCGGACTGGTCCTGACCCAGTGGGTCGGAGAAGGTGCGTTCAATGACACGGAGAATCCGGTGTGATTCAACATGCAGTCTATCGGCCGGCATAACGAGCTCCTTTTAGTTATTCTGTAAAAATATATACATTCACTCAAGTACTATACTTAAGGTACTTGTACTTTACTTCTATTGTATGCAACTCTCTACTTCTCCACAACGTCAGAGGTACATATTGTACTTCTTACTGTACTACATCCCAGAGGTACATATTGTACTTCTTACTGTACTACATCCCAGAGGTACATATTGTACTTCTTAATGTACTACATCTCTGAGGTACATATTGTACTTCTTACTGTACTACATCTCTGAGGTACATATTGTACTTCTTACTGTACTACATCTCTGAGGTACATATTGTACTTCTTACTGTACTACATCTCTGAGGTACATATTGTACTTCTTACTGTACTACATCTCTGAGGTACATATTGTACTACTTACTGTACTACATCTCTGAGGTACATATTGTACTTCTTACTGTACTACATTTGTCTGACAGCCTTTCGTCTTCGTCCTGAGGGAGAAGTTGCATTAAATGACACAAAGAATTAGTTATTATTTAACATCTTATTTAACGTCTTTTTGAGTCTTTTTGAGTCCAGAACCAGGACCGAGATTGTCGAACCCTGCTGCTGTCAAATAAAAGGTTTTCTAAAGGGACTCTGGTGCTCTGAGACACCACCACTTTACTCCACAGGGGGGCGCCACAATCCACACAGCATGAAAGTTCCTCATCGAAGCTTTAAGGACATTTAGCTCGTATTAAGACCTCTCTGCCCTTCCCTCTGTGGCCAGGCGGCGGTGTGAGAGTGCTCGGCCGGCCCGGTCAGCCGGTCTCGTTGCCGTGTCCGTACCACTATGAGGACCACGCTCACGTCTCCCAGCTGTCCGTCCAGTGGCGGAGCCCCGTCAACGAGCTGCTGTGCCACTACATCAAACACAGGGCCTACCGGAACTGCACGGCGGGGTACGCCGTGGCCTACAGGCCCGGCAGCATCACGCTCAGCATCCAGCGTGTGCACGCGCGGGACTTCGGCGCTCACGTTTGTTCCGTGAGCGAACCTCACGAGTTCTCTGATTACAGCGTGGAGCTGGTCAGGATGCCAGGTGGGTGTGACAGGTGGGGTGAGGGGGCGGGGACGTCGGCGTGAGCTGTGAGGTGACAGGAAGTGTTTGTTTTTTCTTTAGAGTCGTTCACTTCAGCACCAAAGAGTGGAGGGAATCAGTCAGGTGAGTTTCCATGAAGCACACGTCAAGGACTCCTCTGGTTGTATAGAAGTCTATGCTTCATGTGTTAAAGCTGCATTCTCTCTCCTGACCACCAAGGGGCGACTCCTCTGGTTGTATAGAAGTCTATGCTTCATGTATTAAAGCTGCATTCTCTCTCCTGACCACCAGGGGGCGACTCATCTGGTTGTATAGAAGTTTATGCTTCATGTGTTAAAGCTGCATTCTCTCTCCTGACCACCAGGGGGCGACTCCTCTGGTTGTATAGAAGTCTATGCTTCATGTGTTAAAGCTGCATTCTCTCTCCTGACCACCAGGGGGCGACTCCTCTGGTTGTATAGAAGTCTATGCTTCATGTGTTAAAGCTGCATATATATATACAACATGTTGCATCTTAAAGTAGCCTTGTGAAAGTGCAGTCTATAATAATAATAATAATAATAATAATAATAGGCTGATAAAGATTTAGCTGGTCATTGTAGTCTTTAAACAAACGTGTTCAATCTCGTGAAAAAACTATAAATTATTTTATTTTGTCTCCTCAGGTCTCAGCTGGTTACTCGTCTTCCTCCTCACGCTGTTTGTTTGCTCGTGGAGATGAAGAGCAGAAACATCTTCACTGTATTTATTCATTTAATGTTGAACCGGCTGCAGAAAAACACGCTTCAGCTATCTAGAAATAAATAAATATATAAATACTCTACACACAAGCTACACATGTCTTAAATAAATAAAGTGTGTGTGTGTGTGTGTGTGTGTGTGTGTGTGTGTGTGTGTGTGTGTGTGTGTGTGTGTGTGTGTGTGTGTGTGTGTGTGTGTGTGTGTGTGTGTGTGTGTGTTAGTGCTTTCTACACCAAAGCATGTGTTTTCTTTAGTGTAGAATCCCCTAAAAATAAGGATTATTGTGTTTTCGAGTGTAAAAGAAAGAAAGAGTCTCTCCCACTCTGGAGATTTAAAGCTCGCCATTTAATATTATGCGTTTAAAACATTTCTTTCTCATTTTATTCATTGTTTCACAACAAGATATTCTTTAAATGCTGTTTTTATGTTGCACTCACAGACAAGAATATACATGAAATATACTCCTATATAAATATATATATATTATAGCTTTTATGTGCTTTTTATGTGAATAAACTCATCTAAATCCAAAGGCAGGCTGTAATACCGCCACAGTCCTCTCGATGGCGGCGTTGTCGCAGTCTGCTCCTCAGAACCCGAAGCAGTCAGACAATGAAAGGTAGAAACAAAACATTAACATTATTTACCATGGAAAGTACTTTTTTAAAGCGCTATACAAATAAAATGTATTATTATTATTAAAGCTGAGGAGGATTCAGTAAATCAGCTGCTTTGGTCTGTTCAGTCACAAAAGATGCAAAACGAATCACATTAATACGTAAATAATAGATATTCAGGTTTGAGGTGACTCCTCTGGTTGTATAGAAGTCTATGCTTAATGTGTTAAAGCTGCATTCTCTCTACTGACCACCAGGGGGCGACTCCTCTGGTTGTATAGAAGTCTATTCTTCATGTGTTGAAGCTGCATTCTCTCTCCTGACCACCAGGGGGCGACTCCTCTGGTTGTATAGAAGTCTATGCTTCATGTGTTAAAGCTGCATTCTCTCTCCTGACCACCAGGGGGCGACTCCTCTGGTTGTATAGAAGTCTATGCTTCATGTGTTAAAGCTGCATTCTTTCTCCTGACCACCAGGGGCGACTCCTCTGGTTGTATAGAAGTCTATGCTTCATGTGTTAAAGCTGCATTCTCTCTCCTGACCACCAGGGGCGACTCCTCTGGTTGTATAGAAGTCTATGCTTAATGTGTTAAAGCTGCATTCTCTCTACTGACCACCAGGGGGCGACTCCTCTGGTTGTATAGAAGTCTATTCTTCATGTGTTGAAGCTGCATTCTCTCTCCTGACCACCAGGGGGCGACTCCTCTGGTTGTATAGAAGTCTATGCTTCATGTGTTAAAGCTGCATTCTCTCTCCTGACCACCAGGGGGCGACTCCTCTGGTTGTATAGAAGTCTATGCTTCATGTGTTAAAGCTGCATTCTTTCTCCTGACCACCAGGGGCGACTCCTCTGGTTGTATAGAAGTCTATGCTTCATGTGTTAAAGCTGCATTCTCTCTCCTGACCACCAGGGGCGACTCCTCTGGTTGTATAGAAGTCTATGCTTAATGTGTTAAAGCTGCATTCTCTCTACTGACCACCAGGGGGCGACTCCTCTGGTTGTATAGAAGTCTATTCTTCATGTGTTGAAGCTGCATTCTCTCTCCTGACCACCAGGGGGCGACTCCTCTGGTTGTATAGAAGTCTATGCTTCATGTGTTAAAGCTGCATTCTCTCTCCTGACCACCAGGGGGCGACTCCTCTGGTTGTATAGAAGTCTATGCTTCATGTGTTAAAGCTGCATTCTTTCTCCTGACCACCAGGGGCGACTCCTCAGGTTGTATAGAAGTCTATGCTTCATGTGTTAAAGCTGCATTCTCTCTCCTGACCACCAGGGGCGACTCCTCTGGTTGTATAGAAGTCTATGCTTCATGTGTTAAAGCTGCATTCTCTCTCCTGACCACCAGGGGCGACTCCTCTGGTTGTATAGAAGTCTATGCTTCATGTGTTAAAGCTGCATTCTCTCTCCTGACCACCAGGGGGCGACTCCTCTGGTTGTATAGAAGTCTATGCTTCATGTGTTAAAGCTGCATTCTCTCTCCTAACCACCAGGGGGCGACTCCTCTGGTTGTATAGAAGTCTATGCTTCATGTGTTAAAGCTGCATTCTCTCTCCTGACCACCAGGGGGCAACTCCTCTGGTTGTATAGAAGTCTATGCTTCATGTGTTAAAGCTGCATTCTCTCTCCTGACCACCAGGGGGCGACTCCTCTGGTTGTATAGAAGTCTATGCTTCATGTGTTAAAGCTGCATTCTCTCTCCTAACCACCAGGGGGCGACTCCTCTGGTTGTATAGAAGTCTATGCTTCATGTGTTAAAGCTGCATTCTCTCTCCTGACCACCAGGGGGCGACTCCTCTGGTTGTATAGAAGTCTATGCTTCATGTGTTAAAGCTGCATTCTCTCTCCTAACCACCAGGGGGCGACTCCTCTGGTTGTATAGAAGTCTATGCTTCATGTGTTAAAGCTGCATTCTCTCTCCTGACCACCAGGGGGCGACTCCTCTGGTTGTATAGAAGTCTATATAAATGACTCTACTTCTCTTGATGTATTCCCTCAGTAAACATTGTAAACATTAGTTTTTGGTCTCAATCTCTAGTTTCAAGTCTTCTTCAATACAGCGTGATGTTCATTTAGTACATTATGGTCATTTAGAGTCAAACAGACCATAAAGCAGATATGTTTTAGGGCGGGGCTATCATGTGATTGACAGGTTTCTACCAGGTTTATACGGCGTCTCTACATCACTCCTCCTCAGTCCAAATATGGTCACTTCCTGTTCACTGGTTCTACAGATTCATATTTGCATATTGATCTCTGCTCACATTCTCACATGAGCAGGAAATGTTCCAGAACGTTCTGCACGTGTGAACGGAACTTCAGTTACTTTCATTTCTACCTGCAGCAGCGGCGCTTATAAAGAGTGAGAACTTAGTCGACTCCACACACACACACACACACACACACACACACACACACACACACACACACACACACACACACACACCTGATCTGATTGGGGGTTTCCTGAGGACAGCCTGAACAGAGCCCCATGTGATGTATGTACGGCATACCTCAGCGGCTCAGACCTGAGGCCCAGCTGGCCGCCGGCTCCGGGTCAAACGAGTCCGACCGGTTTCTGTCCCGTCTAGTTTTTTCCCAGGAAAGAGGAAGTGAAATTATGGGATCTATTTTCTTTGGTGGAAGCAGCAGAGGCCTCGGGTGAAACGCTTCACCTGAGTCCTCTTTATAAAACAGAAGAAAGAAAACACCAATGAACTGGAGAATTCTTTATTAGCAGCATTACAGCTTTAATGGTAATCTATAAGTATAAATAATTATTAAGTAATATACCAGTTAAGATTTAATAAATAAAAGGGAACTGTTGAGTTCAACTAACGGTTGAGTTCACATCATTGCACATATAAAATAGGGAAAATAAAATATTGATATTACACAATAATGAATAAATAAAGTTTTAAAAAGTTTTTTAAGATAATAGAATGCGTTGGCTCTAACACACAGAAGCGTTCTTTACTTCCTCTAAATTAACACTTTAAAAGACATTCTGAACATTAATAAAGCAAAAAGCTATCGTCAATGTAAAAGTGTGCTTTTAGTGCACGTTAGCGTACACAAAACGTTACATTAACTAACGTTACGCTACATAAACGTTACCTTAGTTAACGTTGCGCTAAGTTAACAATACACTAAGTTAACAATCCACTAAGTTAACGTTACACTAAGTTAACAATACACTAAGTTAAGGTTACTTTAACTGATGTTACACAAAATTAACGTTACGCTAAGTTACCGTCACCTTAATTAACGGTATGCTAAATAAACGTTACGGTAAATAAACGTTACGCTAAGTTACCGTCACCTTAATTAACGTTACGCTAAATAAACGTTACGGTAAATAAACGTTACGGTAAATAAACGTGGCGCTAAGTTACCGTCACCTTAATTAACGGTATGCTAAATAAAGTTGTATTAAATCCATTCCATGGAGTACTCCTCTACAGTCTTTGAGTAAATGTAGTCTTGTCCTGTGAACAGCGACTCCATTCGAGGCCGCTGTCCCCGAACATGTTCAGGCCTGAGCTCCAGCTCATTAGAGGCGTTATTACTCAGAGGCGTGTTTTAATAAACACGGAACAGGATGATAATCGTTGTGTTTTACGGGATTCGGTGTCTCGTATTCATCACAAGTAATAACTTGTTAACACAGCAGCTTTAAAGCGAGGCTTGTCCCACGTTCCCTTCTTTACCCTGTTGTTGTTGTTGTTGTTGTTGTTGTTTTTAACCTGCAGCTCGTCCCCAGCGTCGCTGTCGTTCTTGACAGAATTCCCCATGAATTAATTAGACGAATGACTCATTTAGAAGCTGATTAATAATGATCCTTCTTCCATCCTAATGAGCCATCAGCCCATCGGCCTTCTTGGAGAGAAACATCCTCGCTGGTCTCAAGGCCGACCTGAACAAACAAGTCCCCTCCTCCTCCTCCTCCCCCTCCTCCCCCTCTCCCCTCCTCCTCCTCCTCCCCCTCTCCCCTCCTCCTCCTCCTCCCCCTCCTCCCCCTCTCCCCTCCTCCTCCTCCTCCTCCTCCTCCCCCTCCTCCCCCTCTCCCCTCCTCCTCCTCCTCCTCCTCCTCCTCCCCCTCTCCCCTCCTCCTCCTCCTCCTCCTCCTCCTCCTCCCCCTCTCCCCTCCTCCTCC
>NC_046968.1:29094796-29107296 GCF_009769545.1 Cyclopterus lumpus
TGTGTTTGGACCACGTTAATCTTTGTGTGTGTGAGTTTTTCACTATTTCCTCATATTTTGTGATTAATCAATGAACCACAGAAAAGAGTTTAATTTTGCTGGAGAAATACAGATTTCTTAAATTGTCCTGTATTTATTTGTTTATTTATTTGTTTATTTATTGATTACATTCTGTACGTTGCCCACAGAGGTTGTTGTTGTTGTTGTTGATTAATGTTCAGTCTGAAAACAAGTTATACAAGTTATTCCAGAGCTCAACGTGTAGTCTTCAAACTAACCATCTAAAAACCCAGAGGTTTGATTTGCAGCTATATATATAAATATATATATATATATAATATATATAAATATATAATATATATTTATATATATTATATATATATATATAAATATATTATATATATATATATTATATTTTTTTTAAGGAGAAATTTAGGTGAAAAATGACATTTTTGTTTGTTAAGGTAAAATTGTTTGTGTTTTTAAGACTTCGTGTTTTTAAGACTTCGTGTTTTTAAGACTTCGTGTTTTTAAGGTTTCGTGTTTTTAAGGTTTCGTGTTTTTAAGGTTTCGTGTTTTTAAGACTTCGCGTTTTTAAGGTTTCGCGTTTTTAAGGTTTCGTGTTTTTAAGACTTCGTGTTTTTAAGGTTTCGTGTTTTTAAGACTTCGTGTTTTTAAGGTTTCGTGTTTTTAAGGTTTCGTGTTTTTAAGACTTCGTGTTTTTAAGGTTTCGTGTTTTTAAGACTTCGTGTTTTTAAGGTTTCGCGTTTTTAAGGTTTCGTGTTTTTAAGACTTCGTGTTTTTAAGGTTTCGTGTTTTTAAGACTTTGCGTTTTTAAGGTTTCGCGTTTTTAAGGTTTCGCGTTTTTAAGGTTTCGTGTTTTTAAGACTTCGTGTTTTTAAGGTTTCGTGTTTTTAAGACTTTGCGTTTTTAAGGTTTCGTGTTTTTAAGGTTTCGTCTTTTTAATACTTTGTGTTTTGAAGACTTCGTGTTTTTAAGACTTTGTGTTTTTAAGACTTCTTGTTTTTAAGGTTTCGTGTTTTTAAGACTTCGTGTTTTTAAGGTTTCGTGTTTTTAAGACTTCGTGTTTTTAAGGTTTCGTGTTTTTAAGACTTCGTGTTTTTAAGGTTTCGCGTTTTTAAGGTTTCGTCTTTTTAATACTTTGTGTTTTTAAGACTTCGTGTTTTTAAGACTTTGTGTTTTTAAGACTTCTTGTTTTTAAGGTTTCGTGTTTTTAAGACTTCGTGTTTTTAAGACTTCTTGTTTTTAAGGTTTCGTGTTTTTAAGACTTCGTGTTTTTAAGACTTCGTGTTTTTAAGGTTTCGTGTTTTTAAGACTTTGTGTTTTTAAGGTTTCGTGTTTTTAAGACTTTGTGTTTTTAAGACTTCGTGTTTTTAAGACAAAACGGTCCAAAAGGTACAAGAGAACTTTTCAGCTTAAGGACAAACGAGATCTTTACAACGAGCATAAAGACAACGATGTTTGATGTATAACACACAAGTATGATTCAAATGCAAGTGACCTTTGACCCCAGAGGGTTAAAGAGGCTGAACTCCATGTTTCTGAGAAGCTGTTGACAGGAAGTTGTTGACAGGGAGCTATTGACAGGAAGCTGTTGACAGGAAGTTGTTGACAGGGAGCTGTTGACAGGAAGTTGTTGACAGGGAGCTATTGACAGGAAGCTGTTGACAGGGAGCTGTTGACAGGAAGTTGTTGACAGGGAGCTATTGACAGGAAGTTGTTGACAGGGAGCTGTTGACAGGAAGCTGTTGACAGGAAGCTGTTGACAGGAAGTTGTTGACAGGGAGCTGTTGACAGGAAGCTGTTGACAGGAAGCTGTTGACAGGAAGTTGTTGACAGGGAGCTGTTGACAGGAAGTTGTTGACAGGGAGCTATTGACAGGAAGCTGTTGACAGGAAGTTGTTGACAGGGAGCTGTTGACAGGAAGTTGTTGACAGGGAGCTATTGACAGGAAGCTGTTGACAGGGAGCTGTTGACAGGAAGTTGTTGACAGGGAGCTATTGACAGGAAGTTGTTGACAGGGAGCTGTTGACAGGAAGTTGTTGACAGGGAGCTATTGACAGGAAGCTGTTGACAGGGAGCTGTTGACAGGAAGTTGTTGACAGGGAGCTGTTGACAGGAAGCTGTTGACAGGAAGCTGTTGACAGGAAGTTGTTGACAGGGAGCTGTTGACAGGAAGCTGTTGACAGGAAGCTGTTGACAGGAAGTTGTTGACAGGGAGCTGTTGACAGGAAGTTGTTGACAGGGAGCTGTTGACAGGAAGTTGTTGACAGGGAGCTGTTGACAGGAAGCTGTTGACAGGAAGCTGTTGACAGGAAGTTGTTGACAGGGAGCTGTTGACAGGAAGCTGTTGATAGGAAGTTGTTGACAGTGAGTTATTGACTGGAAGCTGTTGACAGGAAGTTGTTGACAGGGAGTTGTTGACAGGAAGCTGTTGACAGGAAGTTGTTGACAGGGAGCTGTTGACAGGAAGTTGTTGACAGGGAGCTATTGACAGGAAGCTGTTGATAGGAAGTTGTTGACAGTGAGTTATTGACAGGAAGCTGTTGACAGGAAGTTGTTGACAGGGAGCTGTTGACAGGAAGTTGTTGACAGGGAGCTGTTGACAGGAAGCTGTTGATAGGAAGTTGTTGACAGTGAGTTGTTGACAGGAAGCTGTTGACAGGAAGTTGTTGACAGGAAACTGCTGACAGGAAGCTGCTGACAGGAAACTGCTGACAGGAAACTGCTGACAGGAAGCCGTTGACAGGAAGCCGTTGCCAGGAAGCTACTGACAGGAAGCTGTTGACAGGAAGCCGTTGACAGGAAGCTGTTGACAGGAAGCTGCTGACAGGAAGCTACTGACAGGAAGCTGTTGACAGGAAGCCGTTGACAGGAAGCTACTGACAGGAAGCTGTTGACAGGAAGCCGTTGACAGGAAGCCGTTGACAGGAAGCCGCTGACAGGAAGCTGTTGACAGGAAGCTGTTGACAGGAAGCTGTTGACAGGAAGTTGTTGACAGGGAGCTGTTGACAGGAAGCTGTTGATAGGAAGTTGTTGACAGTGAGTTATTGACTGGAAGCTGTTGACAGGAAGTTGTTGACAGGGAGTTGTTGACAGGAAGCTGTTGACAGGAAGTTGTTGACAGGGAGCTGTTGACAGGAAGTTGTTGACAGGGAGCTATTGACAGGAAGCTGTTGATAGGAAGTTGTTGACAGTGAGTTATTGACAGGAAGCTGTTGACAGGAAGTTGTTGACAGGGAGCTGTTGACAGGAAGTTGTTGACAGGGAGCTGTTGACAGGAAGCTGTTGATAGGAAGTTGTTGACAGTGAGTTGTTGACAGGAAGCTGTTGACAGGAAGTTGTTGACAGGAAACTGCTGACAGGAAGCTGCTGACAGGAAGCTACTGACAGTAAACTGCTGATAGGAAGCCGTTGACAGGAAGCCGTTGCCAGGAAGCTACTGACAGGAAGCTGTTGACAGGAAGCCGTTGACAGGAAGCTGTTGACAGGAAGCTGCTGACAGGAAGCTACTGACAGGAAGCTGTTGACAGGAAGCCGTTGACAGGAAGCCGTTGCCAGGAAGCTGCTGACAGGAAGCTGTTGACAGGAAGCCGTTGACAGGAAGCTGTTGACAGGAAGCTGCTGACAGGAAGCTGTTGACAGGAAGCTGTTGACAGGAAGCCGTTGACAGGAAGCCGTTGACAGGAAGCTACTGACAGGAAGCTGTTGACAGGAAGCCGTTGACAGGAAGCCGTTGACAGGAAGCCGCTGACAGGAAGCTGTTGACAGGAAGCTGTTGACAGGAAGCCGTTGACAGGAAGCCGTTGACAGGAAGCCGTTGACAGGAAGCTGCTTGTCTGCCGTCAGGTCCGTGATGCTCTCCGCTGGCTGAGAGTTGAGCTCCAACATGTCGACCTCAGACTCCGATGACTCCATCGACTGGCTCGCCAGCGACGAAGACGAAGACCCAAAGAGCTCAAGTCCTCATCGCGCGGAGGAGTCGCCTCTTCCACCTTCATCATCATCATCATCATCATCACCATCATCATCCTTATCCTCCTCAAGGGAATCTCCTACAAGCTGCTTCCACTCCCAGAGGAAGAAGAAGAAGAAGAGGAGGAGGAGGAGCGACTCCTTAGATGGAGGCCGCCGTGGGGTCGATGCCGACTCTCCCGCCGCCTCGCCGTCCTCGCCGGTCGCTCCGCTTCAGGGATTCACTTCGCCGAGCGAGCGTCTCTCCGCGGCGTCGAAGCGCCGGTCGAGCGGGAAGAGACGAGGCGGAGAAGAGACGGCGCCGGACGCCGAAGAGGAACTCTTCTCCCAGAAGGTGAGCGGGTCACGAGAATCTTTAATTGAATGACCTTAGGCTCAACGTTGTCGTGACCTTCAGCACCTAAGACTCGCGACCTTGGTTTCTTCTTCACGTCATTATTTAGGAACGTTTTACCGTTACTGTAATTCCTTAATTGTCATTTATGGCCATTTTTTAGCAAAAGTTACATAATCTGTTTTAAAGTTAAAAAAAAAACACTATTTAAAAAGTGAAAGTTCAGTAATTAAAAGTTTACTTAAAACGGATGCAGAAAAATATACTTAATATATTAAAAGTGAAAGTAATTATAGTTATTTATTTTGTATTAGTACAAACTGGAGCTATTTTATATTTATATATATATATATATATATATATATATATATATAAATAGATAAATAAATATATATATATATATATGACTACACGCCTCCTGTTGTCTGTAGCCCCTCCCCCTGCTGCGCCCCGTGGACATTCACACCGACTAATGGGGTCAATCGGGCGCTTTGTAAATGTGTTTCAGTCACTTAGGAATCAATGAGGCCACACACACACACACACACACACACACACACACACACACACTCACACACACACACACCACACACACACACACACTCACTAACTCTCTCCTGTCCCTCCAGAGCGGTGACCTGCAGCTCTACCTCCAGCCTCTGTCGTCCATCCTGAGGGCCCTGAGGTCTGGAAGGTACTCTGACCGTAAGTGTCGTTGTTATAGACATTATTACATAATTAATAATGTCTTATATATATATACAGTATATATATATATATATATATATATATATATACTCTGTATATTACTGTAGTAAATATACTGTATGTATCACAAAAGGTACTCTAAGTGTGTAGTCCTCATGTTCTAGTTCAGTGACTTTAACACTTAAATTCCTTTTGATTCACTGATTACATAAAACATTCTTCTCTCAATGAATGAGAGTCCATTGAGATACACATGTGCACACACATGACCACATGCACACACATGACCACATGCACACACATGACCACATGCACACACATGACCACGTACACACACATGACCACGTACACACACATGACCACATGCACACACATGACCACGTACACACACATGACCACGTACACACACATGACCACGTACACACACATGACCACATGCACACACATGACCACGTACACACACATGACCACATGCACACACATGACCACGTACACACACATGACCACGTACACACACATGACCACGTACACACACATGACCACATGCACACACATGACCACGTACACACACATGACCACATGCACACACATGACCACATGCACACACATGACCACGTACACACACATGACCACGTACACACACATGACCACATGCACACACATGACCACATGCACACACATGACCACGTACACACACATGACCACGTACACACACATGACCACATGCACACACATGACCACGTACACACACATGACCACATGCACACACATGACCACGTACACACACATGACCACGTACACACACATGACCACGTACACACACATGACCACATGCACACACATGACCACATGCACACACATGACCACATGCACACACATGACCACGTACACACACATGACCACGTACACACACATGACCACGTACACACACATGACCACATGCACACACATGACCACGTACACACACATGACCACATGCACACACATGACCACGTACACACACATGACCACGTACACACACATGACCACATGCACACACATGACCACGTACACACACATGACCACGTACACACACATGACCACGTGCACACACATGACCACGTACACACACATGACCACATGCACAAACATGACCACGTGCACACACATGACCACATGCACACACATGACCACATGCACACACATGACCACGTACACACATGACCATGTACACACACATGACCACGTACACACACATGACCACGTGCACACACATGACCACGTGCACACACATGACCACGTGCACACACATGACCACATGCACACACATGACCACGTACACACACATGACCACATGCACACACATGACCACATGCACACACATGACCACGTGCACACACATGACCACGTGCACACACATGACCACATGCACACACATGACCACGTACACACACATGACCACGTACACACATGACCACGTACACACACATGACCACGTACACACATGACCACATGCACACACATGACCACATGCACACACATGA
Source organism: Cyclopterus lumpus (assembly GCF_009769545.1). Lineage (NCBI taxonomy): Eukaryota > Metazoa > Chordata > Actinopteri > Perciformes > Cyclopteridae > Cyclopterus > Cyclopterus lumpus. Next base: position 29,101,358 of record NC_046968.1, read on the forward strand.
CCACGTACACACACATGACCACGTACACACATGACCACATGCACACACATGACCACGTGCACACACATGACCACATGACCATGTACACACACATGACCATGTACACACACATGACCACATGCACACATGTGCACACGTGGTTCACTTGGTTCCTGCTCTCTCATGTTGGTGTTTGGTGGTCCAGCTCTTATCTAACATTGTGTTCACAGAATAATACTGAGAGGAGGAGAGGAGGGGAGGAGAGGAGGGGAGGAGGAGAGGAGGAGAGGAGGAGGAGAGGAGGGGAGGAGAGGAGGAGAGGAGGGGAGGAGAGGAGGAGAGGAGGGGAGGAGGGGAGGAGAGGAGAGGAGAGGAGAGGAGGGGAGGAGGGGAGGAGGAGAGGAGGAGAGGAGGAGGAGAGGAGGAGAGTAGGGGAGGAGAGGAGGAGAGGAGGAGAGGAGAGGAGGAGAGGAGGAGGGGAGGAGAGGAGGAGAGGAGGGGAGGAGAGGAGAGGAGAGGAGGAGCGATGGGTCAGACCCAGAGCCTCCTCTCATCCATACTTAGGAGATAGGAAAGGAGCCTCCTCCTCTCCTCCATACTTAGGAGATAGGAAAGGAGCCTCCTCCTCTCCACCATATTTAGGAGATAGGAAAGGAGCCTCCTCCTCTCCTCCATACTTAGGAGATAGGAAAGGAGCCTCCTCCTCTCCTCCATACTTAGGAGATAGGAAAGGAGCCTCCTCCTCTCCTCCATACTTAGGAGATAGGAAAGGAGCCTCCTCCTCTCCACCATACTTAGGAGATAGGAAAGGAGCCTCCTCCTCTCCTCCATACTTAGGAGATAGGAAAGGAGCCTCCTCCTCTCCTCCATACTTAGGAGATAGGAAAGGAGCCTCCTCCTCTCCTCCCCTGACGGCCTCCTCTCTTTTCCTCCTGCAGGTCTCAGCAGTTTCCAGGAGAGCGTTGCAGTGGACCGGATCCAGAGAATAATGGGGGTCCTTGAGAACCCCCTCACGAGGTAAATCCCTTAAAGAGTCTTGAATGTGTTCCTCCTGGACTTCCTGTTCCTGCTTCAGACAAACGTTACGCAATAACAAACATGGCAGTAAAGAAATTAATTGATTAATAAGCAGACTGATTGCAATAATCAATCGTTAATAGTTTTAAGCCCTATAGTCAAAATGTTGAGATTTGTATTAACATTTTTATTGGACTGTAGTCTCACTGTGCAGATGTTTATTTAAGTGTGTGTGTGTGTGTGAGCGATGGGCGGGGCTTGCGGGCCGCTCTGGGGCTTACTGCACTATTTATATCGCTGTGAATGGAACGAGGTCATTCTCGGTGCGCGCGCGTGTGTGTACGCGCGCGCGTATGTGTGTGCGCGCGTGTGTTCTCTGCTTGTCCTCCTACGCACACGTCATGTGACGCTCATATGTTGCCGTCAGATTGCGTCACACAGACGGCGACACGAATGGTATGTCGCCCCGCCCCCTCCAGGCTTTTAATTTATTCAGCCTCTCCACCAATCAGATGAGGGCTCACAGCCGACGCGTCTTATGTAACGGCCGCCGGCGAGACGGCCGTAAGCCCCCTGAGCTGCGGGGAGGCTCCGCCTACAATGTGACGTAGGGGTCACCTGACCGAGGCTCACAAGCGCTTCTGCTTCAGTGCCGTGTTGGTCACGTGGCTGCGGTCACGTTGACGTGAACGTGGCGGATGTTGTGTGTGTTGAGACCCAGACTCCATTCATAAAAACACAGCAGCTGGTGGTAATAACACACACCTACTGGTGGTAATAACACACACCTACTGGTGGTAATAACACACACAACACACACCTACTGGTGGTAATAACACACACCTACTGGTGGTAATAACACACACAACACACACCTACTGGTGGTAATAACACACACAACACACACCTACTGGTGGTAATAACACACACAACACACACCTACTGGTGGTAATAACACACACAACACACACCTACTTATTTCGGTGATTTTAGACTTTTCTCAAGTTTTCACAAAGACAATTAATTGATATTGAATTGTTTATTTTGTGGGTGAAGTTTTCCTTTTAATTAATCTGGAGGACTTTACTATTTCTACGTTTCCTATATAAAGGTTCCGTGAACCCCTCGTGTCCCCTGTGAAAAGGGACCTCAGTACTGAGTCCTTGAGTCCTTGAGTCCTTTCCTCAGCACCTTGTTTCCTCCCTCTCTCCTCCCAGCGGACGCTTCCTCGGCACCATCCTGAAAATAGAAGCGATGCTTCAGAGCTGGTTCCCTCACATCGGACCCGACCGCGGCGCTAAGAAGCAAAAGGTGAAGAGGTTCAAAATCAATAAAACCTCCGAGTATCGATCGATCGGTTCCTGTCGGCAGCGCTCGACCGTCTGGACCTTTTGGTTTCCTTCGTTCTTGATTTCCTCTACAAAATAAAAGTCCTGCTGCTCTCTGGAACCATCACAAGTAGAATAAGATCTAGTGCACAATAACAGTTATTATGACACAAATTATTAAAAAAAGATAATAGTTTATTTTACAGACGTTGGAAAACACTGGAATCTTTTATATACAAGTTGTTTACAAGATTTTGCTAATGTTTTACTTGCTTTACTTTTTTTTATAAATATCAAACTATTCACATATTTTCAGCCTCTCATGCTGCGTGTTCAGCAACACAGAAGTTTCTCTGATTTGTTGTCACGTGACCGTTGGTCTCAGATGAATAAATCATGACGTCATAGTTTCACTGAGGAGCTCAGAATTTTATGTTTTTTACAGACTCTGGTTAAAGTAAACAGATTATTTAATTTTAAATGATTTAAATGATTTATTACGCTCATTTCGTCTGTTTCATTTAGCCATACACGATGTGTTCAAGGACGTCGTAAAGATGAAAATCCAATAATAATTACAGTATTTAGTCCTTTCCATCCTTTGGGGTTTAAACTATACTTTTTGAAGTGCTGAGCGCTTCATTTCATGAAGGATTCATTATTTTTGAAAGCAGCCGTAAAACACACAAAAACAACAGAGAGAAACGCTGCTGTTGTCGGTCGGGAAAGAACCAGATTATGCAACGGGAAGAACGTGGATGTATTTTTATTGGCGGTGACTTCATACTTTCATAAGAGTAGAAGTCACATGACGAGGGGAAAACCAGAGCCTCTGTCTCAAGAATGCGTCGAATAAAACCACATTTGGAAATTATCAAAACAAAATCGACTCGAAGGGTTTAAAGAGTCGAGTTTCTGCTGCGGTCAGTTTTGTTTTCTCCCGTCTGTCTTCCATATAATATTATATAATATATATAATATACTCTGTGGTTCAATCTGTTTTGTTTTGAGAGTTTGTGTGCAAGTCATTTAATTATTATAATGCTCTCTTGGAAAACCCATTTTTGTAATCTCAATGGTTAGATAAAGGTTCAATATAATAATAAGTCAATTTAAAACAATTGACTTCACAATGCTTTTAAATATCTAATTTTTATTGTGTGTACATTTATGTTTGCTTGCTCACGTCTTGTTGGTAGATATCTTAACATTTAAGCAATATATTTGCTCTTAATTGATTTAAAGGGACAGTGTGTAGGCTCTAGTGACATCTAGTGGTGAGGTTGCACGTTACTGTCGTTTCACAAGCGTTTGGAGAGCTACGGTGGCCTTCAGGGGACATGTAACACCATGAAGGAGCCGGGGTTTGGTTTGTCCGTTCTGGGCTCCCGTAGAAACATTGCGGTGATTAAACACTAAGTGTGACGTCACCCTCCTCCTCTCCTGCAGCGTCATGGCGGTGCCTCCTCCTCTCCGCCTCCATCCTCCGGGCGGCTCCACCCGTCGCCCGTCCGCACCCTGAAGACCCCCGAACCGACCCAGGACAGCGCCGTCTCCTCCAGCACCGACCCGGGGCCGCCGCCGCCGGGCCGCCGCCTCGGCTTCAAGCTCCGCTCGCCGTGTCTGGAGCGACTCCTCCAGGCGAAGGGGAGCGTCGTGGCTCCCCGGACTGAGCTGACCCGGGGTCCGATCCGAGCGAGACCGGCTCTCACGGAAGAAACTACAAGGCCTTAAAAAAAAAAAAAAAGCATGTTTCAAAGTCTTCGACATCTTTTTTAAATTATTTTTATTTACAACTGACGATCAGATTTTGAGTCTGAATGTGAATCAGAATTAACATTTAAAGATTTGAGTGACTTCATCTTCTGAAACATGAATGAACACTTTGGTCTGCTTCTCTTTTGGATCTTAAATGTTCCTTCTACCTCATGCTGACACACACACACACACACACACACACACACACACACACACACACACACACACACACACACACACACACACACACACACACACACACACACACACACACACACACACACACACACACACACACACACACACACACACGTTTTACAGGAGCTTTGGCACGATCGATCCAAAAGTCTTTTTTATTTCATTTATTAGGCTGAATGAACAGAAACATCTCTAATTGTAAAACAGTGTTTTTAATACAACACTCACATTGTCTCATTCGCTCCAGAGACTGTTGATGTCCCTGAACGCCTCACTGCACACTAACATTCCCAACTCACATCCAGGTCTGTTTGGATATTCTCAGATTAAGACGCGTTGTGTGTTCTTCTGGTTTTTAGCGTTCTTTGGATATGAAAATGTTCTCGAAGCGTCGACGCAAAAAAGAAAAGCTTGAAGAACACTGCAGAGGCTTTTATTGTGAAAGGTCGGAGCAGCGGGCTCCAATCTGCTTTAATCCATAAATATGAGCAACTCAAAGCTGCTTATTCCCTTTATTAATGACTCCAAGTCTTTGAGGGCACATGTGAGTGTTGTATGAAGACCTGTTCCTCAGCAGAAGGTTGGAACACAAGCTTTTCTTCATCTACATAGTTTCCACGTTTTAGTTTCTCCTCATAAAAAACGGCCTTTGTGATATTTTGTACTTCTGAAATAAACGTGACAGAGGAGACGGTCGTCTTTCTTTCACAAACAAAACCAAAACAGACTCGGTTACGCAGCATTTATTGTTGTTGTTGTTGTTTTAATGCTTTGGGGAACTCGGCATAGGCAATGAAAACAATAAATATGGATATTATGCAAAACATTTTCCTAATGAAGCATTTTACACAATGTACAATATTCTTTTCTCCCTCCGGACCGACCGCTTGAATATTTTATACACATGTCCAAACAAATAAACAAACCTCCATGCAGAAACCCTGAAAATGGGATGTGGAGTAATGGGCAAAAAGAACACATTAACACTAAATGCACTTCTCGCGTGGATCTGTGTGTCATTTTTAAAAACTGCTAATAAACCACCAGGAGAAACGAAACTCTGCTGTTTGAAAGTACATAAAATGGGTTCTTTTAAAAAGTGTTTCCCGTGTGGGGTTCAGGGTCAGTAGTCCGTGTCGGAGCCCTCGGCGTTGTCCACGTTCCTGGACAGCATGTAGTTGTCCATGTCGATGGAGCGGCAGTTGTTGATGGCGTAGCGCAGCCGCTCGGCCATGACGGCCTGGCTGGAGTACGGAGGCAGGCGCAGCTGGAAGAAGCAGGTCTGAGAGGTCGGCAGGCTGTCGTACGGCTGCGGGACAAACAAACACAAGTAAACAAACAAACAAACACAAGTAAACAAACAAACACAAGCGTATCGTTTATTTAGACCGGTTTGTTTACACAACGTGAAGACAGAGGGATGTTCCATAAATAAAGGAAGAAGAAAGCGTAACTTTTAATAAGTTACCACGCTCAGCGTTCTCATGTGGACGGAGACATTGTAGACAAATTGTTTTAAACAAAGTAAACAAAATAAACATTTCAGAGAACATCCATAAACATGTGAAGAAAGACGAGAGACGACCGCCCTGATCGCTGAATGGTTTCCTGTCTGCACCTTTACTGTCCTATCCAATAAAAAAATACATATATATATAT